>NW_017728955.1:0-1103 GCF_001723915.1 Gavialis gangeticus
GGGAGCAATCCTCAAAGCACAAGCGAATGCTATTCCGTCTCGGAAGAAAGGCAGCAAAAGGGCACAGCAGCCCTCTTGGCTCAGCAAGGAACTAGTGGACATCCTGCACCTAAAAAGAAAGACCTACAAAGGATGGAGGATGGGCTCCACCTCCAAAGAGAAATATTCTGCATTGTTTCGAACCTGTAGACAGCAAACTAGGAAAGCCAAGGCTGTGACCAAACTCCAACTGGCTACTAGTATCAAGGATAATTAAAAGTCCTTTTTTAGATATGTGGGGAGCCGGAGGAAAAGCAAGGGAAACACTGGACCCCTGCTAAACCAGATGGGACAACTGACAACTGACACCAAGGAAAAAGCCAACCTATTAAATGGGTACTTTGCATCTGTCCTTCATCAGTCCCACAGGACGCCCATGCTCACTACAGTACAGGGAGGTCCGGGGGAGGGACATCCCCTACCCTCCATCAATGCTGACCTCGTGAAGGAACACCTCGACAGGCTGGACACCTTCAAGTCAGCCGGCCCTGACAATCTGCACCCCAGGTTACTTAAGAAGCTGGCGAGCATCGTAGCCCAGCCCCTGGCACCAATCTTCAAGAGCTCCTGGCACTCTGGTGAAGTGCCCGAAGACTGGAAGAAGGCCAATGTGGTGCCTATCTTCAAGAAAGGGAAGAAAGTGGATCTGGCAAACTACAGGCCCATCAGCCTGACTTCTATCCTGGGAAATGTCTTAGAAAAGATTATCAAAGAGGCCATCCTTAATGGACTGGCCAATGCGAACATCCTGAGGGATAGCCACCATGGGTTTGTTGCAGGTAGGTCTTGCCTGACCAATCTTATTTCCTTCTATGACCAGGTGACCTGTCACCTGGACAAGGGAGAAGAGATTGATGTCATATATCTTGACTTCAAAAAAGCCTTCGATTTGGTATTCCATGATCACCTCTTGGCGAAACTGGCCAATTGTGGCCTTGGGTCCACCACGATCCGCTGGCTGGGAAATTGGCTCTGTGGTCAGACCCAGAGGGTAGTAATAGATGGCAGTCACTCATCATGTGGGGTCCCCCAAGGCTCTGTCCTTGGACCCATATTGTTCAACA
>NW_017728955.1:1148-3383 GCF_001723915.1 Gavialis gangeticus
GGAAGAAAGAGACTTGGGGGTCATCATTGACCACAAGATGAACATGAGCCTGCAATGCGATGCTGCCGCTAGTAAAGCAACCAAAACGCTGGCTTGCATCCATAGATGCTTCTCAAGCAAATCCCGGGACGTCATTCTCCCCTTGTACTCGGCCTTGGTGAGGCCGCAGCTGGAGTACTGCATCCAGTTTTGGGCTCCACAATTCAAAAAGGATGTGGAGAAGCTTGAGAGAGTCCAGAGAATGATCAGAGGTCAGGAAAACAGACCTTATGACAAGAGGCTGAGAGCCATGGGGCTCTTCAACTTAGAAAAGCGCAGGCTCAGGAGTGATCTGGTGGCCACCTATAAGTTTATCAGGGTGTTCACCAGGATCTGGGGGAACGTTTGTTCACCAGAGCACCCCAAGGGATGATGAGGTTGAACAGTTATAAACTCCTCCATGACCGTTTCAGGCTGGACGTAAGGAAGAACTTCTTTACTGTCCGAGACCCCGAAGTTTGGAATAGCCTGCTGCCAGAGGTGGTTCAAGCACCTACTTCAAATGCCTTCAAGAGACATTTGGGCATTTATCTTGCTGGGATCCTATGAACCCTCCTGACTTCCTACCTCTGGGACAGGTGGCTGGACTTGATGATCTTCTGAGGTCCCTTCCAGCCCTAATGTCTATGAAATCTATGAAACATTTCTTTCTGAACTGCCTTTCCCTGACATCATGGCTCCAATCTTCTTTCAGCTTCATCAACGCACTGTTTGTGCAAAAGGCACAGCAGAATTGCCCGGCACTGTTGGGTCATCTCCAGCGCACACATGCGTATGCAGAGAGCCCTGGCTGCTTTCCCCACTCTGGGATGATTATTGTGCAAATTGCTACCTACTGTGTGGAAGGTCTATAAATGACAAATGCTGCAGGCTGTGGAATAAAATCTCTCTCATTACTGAGAGATGGATAATCATTTCCCTTCCTGAATGAGAGGCAAGAGATTTATTATCCTGACTCAGCAAGCAAGTTTATTTGCAAGGGAGGGAAGGTCAGGACAGAGTTTACAAACTCTGTCAACAGCCCTATGAGAAGCAGCTTTCTGCTTCTTGACATAGGAGCGGAGAAACATGGGTGGATTGTGTGGTGCATTCAATAAAATGAGGAGGACAAAAATGTCTTGAGATCATTCATTCTACTCCACTAAATCATGGATGCAATCTATACTGGGCGCGTCTACATGTGCATTAAGACGCTTTTCCTAATGCGCATTAAATTTAGTACCTCCAATGTGAGGTACTAAACAAATATGCATTAGGCTGCCTTAATGCACCACAATGAATGGGCATGGTTTTCAAGTGACACTTAATGCACAGTAGCCTACTTTACTGAGCATTAGCGTAATAGCACAGTTTCTTATGTGACAGTTTAATGTGCAGTAAAGTAGGCTACTGCACATTAAAGTGCACATGTAGATGTTCCCAAAGTGGAGCTGGCTGGGACCTATCCTGCCTGGCACTGGGAAGTTGCTCCATTCTGCTTGAAATCACATTAAGAGCCTGACAAGCTGTTCATGGGAAATCCACAGATCTCGAGACTGATCCTCTCCCAAAATGGAACAACCCCCACATTCATGTTAAATTTGCCATGAAACAATATTCAAGGGAAAAATGGTTTCATGCCAATCCAGATGCTTTTTTTTCTGATAAGATTCAAAATGATTTGTCCTACTCTTGACTTTTTTTATTTGAAAATGTAGGCGTGAAAAGTCATTTGGAAATGAGAAACAAAACAGGTCCATTTTGATCTTATAGGAACACCCCATTGCACTTCGTTCCAAACACAAGTTTATTGGAGTCAGATGTCACTGTATAGTCTGGCTTCCTTTTTTTCTTTTGCACTGTGGATTTTCCATTGTAAATGGCAACTTTTGCTATTTTCCAGGTTGTTGTAATGGAAATAAATGTTACTGTGGGTCTGAGCATTTTTGTAGAGCGTTTTGCTTTCAGTGAGTCGACATTTGATCACAGCTCATCAGTGTCCCAGCCTGCCTTCAGGTTTGCCGCATCATAGAATCACAGAAGTTGGGTCGAAGGAACCTTGTAGATCTTCAAGTCTGACCCCCTGCCTGGGCAGGAGAAAAACTGGGCTCAAATGACTCCAGCCAGGTAGGCATCAAACCTCTTCTTAAAGACCCCCAGGGTAGGAGCCAGCACCACTTCCCTTGGAAGTTGGCTCCAGATCCTAGCAGCCCTGAC
>NW_017728955.1:4484-4947 GCF_001723915.1 Gavialis gangeticus
CTCTAACCTGGTCCTCCCCAACCTGAGGTCTGGAGGCGTTCCCCTCAAGTCCGTCTTGCATCGCGGTGGGGAAGTCCCAGTCCCTGCACAAGAAAATGGAGGTGAAGAATTGGATAAAGAGGTCTGCTTTCTCCTCTGGCGCAACCACCAGATTGCCCAGAGGATCTTGCAGGGGCCCCACGTTTCCTGGTGCCTTCTACATCCTTCCTATATATTTGAAAAAGGACTTATTATTATTAGCATCAAAGAACCAAGACCCAAAAGTGAGACTCTATGCTGGAAAATGGTGTTATAGCTTCACGGCTGGCGTCTCAGTGATGCCCCAGATCCAATTATTCATTGGAAATGTTCAAAAGATTCTTCTATAACCAGTTATCCTGCAAACTCCCTGGGATCTGAGAGTCAAGCTGGGAGCTTCCCATCCCACTCATTGTCAATGGCAAGATAAAGAGGAAAAGCAAAG
>NW_017728955.1:9947-15865 GCF_001723915.1 Gavialis gangeticus
GTTGAAACTGAAAGGGATCAGAGAAAAATATTTCTCTATTTTTAATTTGTGGCTGTGCATTAATACACATTTTATACTTTCCTTTGAGCTGTCACTATGACCCTGCTGTCCTTGGCTATACGTGTGCAATGGGGGTTTTTTATGGGTAGCAGGAAGGTAAAATTCCTCCCTGCAATTACCACTTGGTTGATGATGTGGGGACACGAAGGTTCAGCTCCCTTGGGCTAAGAGCAGCAACTTTTTTTTTACTATGCCATGTATTTCTGCCATTAAAGGACCCAGCTTAGATTCTGGGTAGCAAGTGAGCACTCTGCTCCCCCTGCATCACCTCTGCAAGGATGAGGGATGGTAAAATGCTGCATCTAGTGTCCTGGTATCTGTTACTTCTAGATTAGCCAAGCACACAGGACACGTATCAGCTGCCACAGTCTCCCTGCTTTATCCATGGTGGGTTTGGGTGTGATATCTAGTGCTATGTCAGGGTCGATAGTAGTTTTACAAAGCATTTAGATTACAGATTTGTCTGGAGTGGTTTGGACAGGGCTGATCCTGCTTCAGGCAGGGGGTTGGATTAGACGTAACCTCTGGAAGTCCCTTCCCACCCCACTTCTCTAGGTTTCGATGATTTTTGCACTGCAGTCCAGGCCATCCATGTCCAAAGCCCATTGCTCTCTGCCATGCACTGGCCAGCTGTACAAAGCCAGCCCACCACATCTCTGTGCCCAGCTCGAGATGCCAGAGCCCCAGCTGAGCTTGGGGGATCTGTCTGCATTCTGGGCTTGCGGGGTAGCAGCACGCCAAGTGTAGACCCCAACTCCAAAGTAACCTCACCTTGGGCAAACCAGCAAGTTTTGTCCACGTTACCCACTCAGAAGACTTCAAAGATAGCGCTCAAGGACCAATACCAAAGTTTGCAGCCCGTTGCATCCTCAAGCTTGAATTTTAGAGGTGTGGGGTATCTCCCAGGGTCCTCAGCGAACACACTTGGTGCCCCCCATCAATGGTGGCATCAGTCCACATTGCTCCGGTGCAGGCCATAGGGCTCTGCTGACTTGCCCCGGCTCTGCAGTTTCTGGCTCCTTGGAAGCTCAGGGCTTGTTCCAAAGCTCCTTGGAGGCCATGGAAAGACTCCCCTTGACTACAATAGACCCAGGCCCTCCTGTGTGACCGAAGCTGGGTTTGGGATTTGGTATCTAACAAAAAGAGCAGTGCTAGGTTCCCTTCTGCTTCTCTTCTAGCCCACTATATTTTTGCTACTCACTCCAGTGGGAGCAGGCCCTGTACTTACCACTGCCCTACGGCTACAAGCGGCAATTAAATGCCTGACTCCTTGCAGTCCCTGATGTGCACATGGCATGACATCCAGCCAGCACCATGTGAAGCGTGTCAGCCGAAGGGATGCACAGCTCCTTCCAGATGGCAAGGACTGCTGTCAGCTCAGATCAGGGAATTGTCCCTGCAATGAAGATACAACCTGGCATGCTGCTAGGTAGACATGCAAATTATTTGTGATCTTGCATGGCCCAGCCCTGCTGGCAAGGAACAGCCCGGTAATTGCCTGTCATAAGCCAAGGCCTGCTGAGCTTAATTGGAAACCTGCTCTCAAGTGCTTTGAATGGGATTGTCAGCGAGGGAAAAGGAATTAGACGTGCAGAGCTAGCAAGGGAGCCATATCACTGGGAACCACAAGGCACTCGGGGACCACTGATGCCAGAAAGCCCTTGTTTCCTGAGATCTATTATAAGACCTCCAAGAAAGAAACTATGCAGGACTCCATTTATGCGCCAAGCTGAGCTGACCCAGTTGCGGTGGCTTTGCGCTGCTGCTTGGTAGACTCAAGCAGTTGGGCAGGTGGTTACTCTACACCCAAGTACTTATATGGAGGGCAATTAGGAAGGAAAGATGAGCCCCAAGTCATACATATCACATTCCCCCTATTTGATCTCTCTATGGGCTGTGATATTGTTCTGGGAAGGACCAGGTGAATGGGACTGTCAGCAAGAAAAAAGGAATCGGACATACAGAGCTAGCAAGAGAGCTGTTTCATGGGGAACCACAAGGCCCTCGGGGACTGCTGATGCCAGAAAACCTTTTAGAGGCCCAGGATATCTCCCACGGTCTTCAGAGAAGCTACAAGCTAGGATCTCAGCTGGCATCAATCCATAGCGCTCCAACGCAGACCATGTCGCTAGACTGATGCCACAAAGAGCACTTTTCGACAGATGCACTCAAGATATTTTGGGAACCCTTTTTGCCAAGGGCAGGCAAACTATTCCCCCTCCTTCAACTGGTGACCTCTCTGCAGAAATCTTTCCCCATATAGTTTCAGATGTGGAAAATGACAGTGCCTGCGGAGAGGGCTGCTAGGGGACTAAAAAGCTGCCTTTACCCCTATATCAGAACAGCTTAGGGTTGGTCTGGACAGTCACCTCTCATACTACTCCCTACAGTCTTTTCAAGCATTAACACATTTGTGTATGCTCATAAAGTCACTTTAGACCTCTTTACCAGTTCTCTATCTACAGCACCACTCAAATGCAGCCATCTCTGGGGTGGAGCACAACACCTGCACACAAGTCTAAAAGGGAGGTGAAGAAGACTGCGTCCAGCTGAAACTGCAGGAGACGTGGAGCTAGCAGATGTAATGAGGGAAGATGGGACTGAGCCAGGACAGTGTAGTTAACTCCCACCTACTTCAATGAAGAACACTCAGGGATCTTCAGCAATCACCAGGGATCCTGGTTTTCTCTGATAAAAAAAATCCCCAGTTTTCAGATATAAAAAAGTAACCCAAAATCCGCATTTTCCCTTGATTAAAATGAAATGCTACTAAAATGTGTGTGTGTGTGTGTGTATACATATATATACACACACATATATATACCCAAAATCTGCTTTTTTCCCTTGATTTAAATGAAATGCTACTAAAATATGTGTGTATATATATAGATATATATGCACACACACACATACCTATATATACATACATATAAATATCTATATATATCTATATATCTATAACTGTATATATGCATACACATACATATATATATACATATATGTATATGCTTATATACATATCTATATCTATAACTATATAGATATAGATATAGATATAGATATGCACACACATACATATATACATATCTATCTATCTATTTATATTACAGTGATGTTTTTCATGGAAAAATGTGCATTTGGGGTTACATTTTTTATCCCCCAAAATTAGGGATTTTTTTTTAATCAGAGAAAACCAGGATCCCTGGTGATTACAAGCAAAAGGAACCTGGTTTTGCATCTCATCCAAATACCAGTATCTCCAGTAAAACCACCGGAGACAGCACAGAGGATGCTGTTCCTGGCCACATCTGGAGGCTCCCATTCGGCACATGCCCCAGGACCGGGGGCATCTACACCTATTTTTTTTCTGTGTCAACCAGCGTTGGCTGTTTACAGGGGTGAGACAAAGAGGGAGCTCAGGCTCTTCTTTATCACCCCTCCACCTTCCTGCAGAAGACTGGCTTTCCTTGCAGTCCCTTATCCAGGCACGAACCAAGCCCAAGCCTTGAAGCAGTTGATCACTGAGATAACTACACCAGGGGCCATGACCTGGGTGCTGCAGCAGCCATGTCTTTAGCCCTGACTGCCTGCTCATCACACACATGAAATGCAGCGATTCTCCCATCAAGGGCTGGGGAGACATTGGGGGCACTAACACAAAGAAAGGAGTCGTAGGGTCTGACCTGCACACGGCAACGTGATCATCTCCCACCCGCCCATGCGGTAAGCATCCAGGGGACCATGCTGTCCTGTGTCCAGTTTTGGGCCCCACACTTCAAGAAGGACATGGACAGATTAGAAAGAGTCCAGTGCAGAGCAACAAAAAGGATTAGGGGCCTGGGAGACAGGATTTGTGCGGAAAGGCTGAAAGAATTTGGGCTCCTGAGTCTGGAGAAGAGAAGATTGAGGTGGGATTTGGTAGCAGTCTTCAAATACCCCCAAGGGTGATTATAGCGAGGATGGAGATGGGCTGTAGGGGGCAGGGATAGGAGCAATAACCTCAAGCTGCAACAGAGACAATTTTGGGTGGAGATGAGGAGGACTATGAGGGTGATGGAGCACTGGAACAGGCTGCCCAGAGAAGTGGTGGAAGTTGTGGACTCTCCATCCCTGGAAGTTGTGTAGGAGCACGTTGGCCAGGCTGGGCTGGGATGGTTTAGGCAGGGATGACCCTGCCTTGAGCAGGAGACTGGACTACGTTAGCTCCCTTCCAGGCCTACCAGCCTACGATCCTAGAAAGATAAGATTAAAAGTAACCAATAGGCTGAGACAGCCAGGGGATTATCAAGAAAAAAATGAGGCAGTATTGCTTAGCATGATAGGTAGTGATCCATGGGGCACCAGCCTCCCAACCACCGTGAAGCTTTTTGGAGGCATCAAAACAAAATCAATTTGTACGGTGGGTTGGAGGGCAACCTGGAAATCCTCCTCATCCATCTTCCTGCCTCAAAGCAGGACCAACAGTTCCCAACTCCTTCCTGGCAGATTGTTCTTAAAAACCTCCATGGACGGAGGCTCCACGACTTGCTAGCATGGGAAGAGGGACAAGTAGCAGCGTGTTTCCTAGGAGGCTCTGCTTCGGTTTCCCATTTCTGGTGCCTCCTACTTGCCTTTCCTTCCTGCTTGTGCAGCTGGGGGTGGCATAGTTGGGAGTGCCCCAGATGGAGGTCTAGGGACATCTTTAGCCTTCTTCCATAAGCCAGGATCTTGGGTCGCCCCAGTAGCTCTTCTTGGTATTTCTTCCAATCTGAATTAATCTAGCTCGGATGTGGCTGACCAAACTTGTATGCCATATTCCCAATGAGGTTTGACCAGCGCCCTGTACATTAATGCACTGTGCATTACTCTGTTGGAAATACACCGCCCCATCCATCCTAGCACCCCGTTTCTCTTTTTCACAGCTGCAGAGCATTGGTGGCGCATCGGCTTTTAGCTCAGGTTTTTTTGTCTCTTTTGTTTCCAGCTGATGAGCCTCCAGCTTTTAGCGAGACTTCTTTGTCATCCGTCCTTGTGTGCCTGACCTGGTCCTTTGTAAGATTAAATTTCATTCCTTTTCTATCGCTTCGGTCCTTCAGGACATCCAGTGCTTCCTTTATGATATTTAGAGCTTCCTTTGTGCTGAGGATGCCGCTAAGCTTTGTCATCTGCAGATTTCATTAGCACGCTCCTGCCTTCTGTACCAAGGTCATTAATGAAGACAATAAATAAGACTGGTTCCCAGGCTGACTGTCGAGACTCTCCAAAGTGTAGCCTGGTAGTTCCCCTTCTAGCATAACCCACTCTTCCCTTCCCTTCCCTATAGCCAGCTCTTCACCCTCCTTCAAACTCTTCCCCTACTGCCATCTCTATCTCTTCCTACTCATTTCCTTTAAGGATCTGTGTCCATCGCTTTATTGCAGTGCAGAAATATTCGATCTGCCACATTCACCCTATCTACAAATCCGGGTATCTTATCAGAGAAAAGTACAGATTAATCTGATATATCATCTATTTTGATTCATCCAGGCTGCATTTCATCCCTTTTTTCCCCATTTGTTTCTATGCCTTGAACCATTGTTTCCTTCAACATTGTACTGGCATACTTCAAAATAGTGCACCTCTGTGACCAGATTATGGCTTTTTTCCCCCTTCTTCATAGATTTCATAGACTTTAGGGCTGGAAGGGACCTCGCAAGATCATTGAGTCCAGCCCCCCACCCAAAGGGCAGGAAGTCAGCTGGGGTCATAGGATCCCAGCAAGATAAGCATCCAGTTTACTCTTGAAGGTGTTCAGTGTAGGTGCTTGAACCACCTCCGATGGCAGGCTGTTCCAGACTTTGGGGGCTCGGACAGTAAAAAAATTCTTCCTTATGTCCAGC
>NW_017728955.1:16733-27545 GCF_001723915.1 Gavialis gangeticus
CCTTGTCCAGGTGATAGGTCACCTGGTCATAGAAGGAAATGAGATTGGTCAAGCAAGACCTACCCACAAGAAACCCATGCTGGCTATCCGTCAGGATGTTGGCGTCGGCCAGTCCATTAAGGATGGCCTCTTTGATAATCTTTTCTAAGATCTTCCCCAGGATAGAAGTCAGGCTGATGGGCCTGTAGTTAGCCGGATCCACTTTCCTCCCTTTCTTGAAGAGCAGCACCACATTGGCCTTCCTCCAGTCTTCAGGCACTACACCAGAGCGCCAGGAGCTCTCGAAGACCCGTGCCAGGGGCTGGGCTATGACACTCGCCAGCTCCTTGAGTACCCTGGGGTGCAGATTGTCAGGGCCGGCTGACTTGAAGGTGTCCAGCCTCTCAAGGTGTTCGTTCACAAGGTCAGCATTGATGGAGGGCAGGGGATCTCCCCCACCCAGACCTCCCTGTCCCATAGCGGGCATGGGCGTCCCATGGGACTGATGAAAGACTGACACAAAGTACCCATTTAATAGGTTGGCTTTTTCCTGGGCATCAGTTGTCAGTTGCCCCGTCTCATTCAGCAGGGGTCCAATGTTGCCCTTGCTTCTTCTAAAGACAGACACTGCCCTGTTCTCCAGTTGTACAGTACCACCCCTGAGATGATAGCGAAAGTTGCTAATGAAGTTGGCAAGACTGCAAGTCCATGGCCATCCTTTTTGGTATCGTGGGAAATAGGTTATCCGCCCCTCCCAACTTGAGTGCATTGGACTTTTTGTATTTTGCTTCTATCTCAGACATGATAGTTTCCATTTCTAGATACTTATTATCCTTAGTCATTCTGAGTTTGCTCTGCTATTTTAGGCAATCTTCCTTTCTGAAAAATTAAGCAATGGGTTCATTTAGGTTTTGGTTCCTATCTGGACAAGTCTTTACTCTCTACCCCTGCATCCTGGCCCCACATGGTCTCTCCATGCGCTTGCAGTTTATACAGTTAGAAAACCTTTTATTGTTTGCTTTTAGTTTTCTTTTGTTCAGCCACAGGCTTCCCAGGAGACCTCAGGCAAGTCACTTGATCTCAGTAACTCAGTTTTTCCTCCTGTAAGATGGGTAGAATAATACTTCCTTCCATATAGCCTCTTGTCTGCTCCTGCCCCCGCAAAAAATACAATAGAGAAAATGGTGTCTTACCATGTGGCTAGAAATGATGACATGCTGATCATGCTGAGGCCCTAGGTAATTCAAAGAATATAATATTAGAGCATTTCTAGGAGCTCTCCGTAGCACCTCGTACACATCCTGTGTGGCTGCCATTCTAGCCCTATAAGCAATCTTGCTATTTGCATGAGGAAATAAAGGAGAAACCCCACTTGGAAAGATTAAGATCCATATTGCAAAACCCTAACGAGGTTAAGTGAGCAGCACAATTTCCTCTTAATGATCAATGGGACCAGTAAAAGTAATTCTTGACCTCCAAAAAACTAGATATCAGGGCAGAAGTGTCTCCCCAAACCCCTTGATTCATAGATCCTGCAAACCTTGCAAGTATCCACATGGCTCATCTTAACCAGCCTGTTAGTCATTTATGTTCTGCAATGTGTTTGGTACTGTGTAATCAGATGCAGTGCGTGGCTAGGGAATCTCACCAACACATGGGATGTATTTTATACCAGTCTTCTTCAGTAAATCAAAGTATTTTTTTGCCAGGTTGAAACATGAGCACGAATATCACTGGGATGCTTAGCGAAGGGAGGTCGGTGTAACATGAGAATTTTAGCAAGCGACAAATACATCATAGGATCATAGAAAATGAGGGTTGAAGGGAACTCAGGAAGTCACATCTAGTCTAACCCCCTGCCCCAAGCAGAACCAGTCCCAGTTGCATCATCCCAGCCAGGGCTTTGTCTACCCAGGTCTTCAGACCTCCAAGGATGGAGATCCCACCACCTCTCTGGGTAGCCTGTTCCAGTGCTTCACCACCCTCCTCATGAGAGAGTTTTTCCTAATATCCAACCTCAACTTTCCTTGCTGCACCTTGAGACCATTGCTCCGTCTGTCATCTGCCCCCACTGAGACCAGTCCAGCTCCATCCTCCTTGCACCCCCCTGCAGGGAGCTGAAGGCTGCTATCAAATCTGCCCTCAGTCTTTTCTTTTGCGGACTAAATCAGCCCAATTCCCTCAGCCTCTCCCCGTAAGTCATGACCCCCCATATAAAACTCTTAAATTTAGAAAACGATTCCATACTGTGGCCTCGCTTTCCAAACTAACAAAGCATCTCTGCGATAGTGTGGCAACTTTAAATGATTGTATTATAGGAAGAGGCTATAAAAATAAATAGGGAGAATTGTTTCAAATGGAGAGGTATTTGTTTCCCCTTCTTTGCCAAACAAATGCTGGAAAGCAGTGTTTGCAGTTGGGTCCCTTGCCTAGTAGAGATCTGCATGTCTATGGTGCTTGACATGACTTGAATCACTATCGTATATAGGCACTCCGCAAACACTAGTGGGATTATCTGCACGATGCACTCATTAGATAGGCAAGCCTTGCTATTTATAGGTTATTGAAGAACAGAAAATATGTGTACAGGGCAATGGATATGCAAGCTAATTTGAATGTGTTAGCCTGGGTATAGGAAGCCATATAGGCATGTTAGTCAGAGCAAGATCAGGAATTTCTACCCAGCACAGCTTTGTGTTATATAGGCTAGAAATAGATGTCTCCAAATGAAGTGGATCAGGGAAGTGAGTCTCTTGAGGAGAAGAGGGGCAAGGATCTTGCCAGCTATGGACAGGAGTGCAGCGTCACGGTAAATGCTGTCTACAACACCCAGGTAATCATGACCCACTGGTTAACTCCAGCACCTGTAAACTGCTAGACAATATGAACATAAGTTGCTTTCCAAAGCAAATGTTAGTGTTTGAAAAATCAGATAGGAGGAAGTTACTGGGTATTTCTGAAACAGCACCACTTAATAATAGCCCGTGCGATTTCCACTGTGAGACGGGGCCATTAAGTCACATATTTGGAGCCATGTTCTGGAGCAAACAGAACTGGGCAAGGTCAAGGTTGGAAATAATTCACCCAACAAAATAGGCAGCCTTTTTGTCCGAGCAGATTAACTCAGCTTATTCTGATTCATGTTAGCGGTAGCACTCAGGTGCTGTATACATGCAAAATGCACAAAACTGTGTTCAAAGGGCATTATCCAAGGTTGCAACGCCAAGCACTCAAGCGGTAGGAATCACCAGAAATAACGTTCCCTATAATAAAGGGCAGACGCATTATGATGCAGACACCAATTACATGCTCATACGTACCTTTTCCATAGGCTCGCTGCCTCGCTCAGTGTGACAGATGAATGATGTTCAGTTAATGAGCAGCTGCTCAATATTTAGCTGTAACCTGTTTCTCCAGTGCCCTGCCCCGTGACTTATTCCCTGCAGGCCATTCAGACTTGCTCAGAAAAGAGAATTATTAATAATCCCCTGGGTTCTTCTGGGTTGCTCATCACTGTAGGAGCTGAGTGTTTCCCATGTGTGAATTATCTTCCTAAATCTGGGTAAAAGGTTTGATCCCAAAAACAACTCAGGCAAATACTAGGCACATTGGGAGGCCTAAGTCCAGAAGAGCGACCATCAAGTCCCACTCATCAGCCACCTGAACCTGCAAGATGCCCCTCTCTCACCGAAAGTCGTCAAGGTGCCTGGGAGACAGCTTGGGGCCTCATCCTGTCTGGGACCCAGCCGGATCTGTCTCCTCTCTGTCTTGCCCCTATTCCCTGCTATGCTGGCTCCTTGTTCCAGACTCTTTGTGCAATCAGTCCCAGGCTCCCCTATCCCACCGTGGCTCCCAGCCCCAGTCGGTCCAGTCACCGTTTTCCTTCTCCATCCAGCCCCAGCCTCACCAGATTTCTTTCCTTAGCCTCCTTCCTCATTTGGTTTGAGCCCCTCTGTACTCAAACCAGATGCTTTGCAGGGAGTAGTAAATAAGCTGGAGGGTAGGGTTAGGATTCAGAGAGACCTCGACAAATCGGAGGATTGGGCCACAAGAAATCTCATGAGGTTCAACAAGTGCAAAGTCCTGCACTTAGGATGGGGCAATCCCATGCATCGGTGCAGGCTGGGGGTGACGGGCTGGGCAGCAGCTCTGCAGAAAAGGACCTGGGGGGACAGGGGACAAGAAACCAAACAGGAGCCAGCAGTGCACCCTTGGTGCCAAGAAGGCGACCGGCATCCTGAGCTCCACTGGTAGGAGCGGTGCCGGCAGATCAAGGGCAGTGAGTCTTCCCCTCTATTCAGCACTGGGGAGGCCACATCTGGAGTCCTGTGTCCAGCTGTGGGCCCCACTACAAAAAGGATGTGGACACATTGGAGACAGTCCAGTGGACAGCAACAAAAAAGTTAGGGGGGCTGAAGGACAGGACTGGTGAGGAGAGGCTGAGGGAACTGGGCTGATTTAGTCTAGAGAAGAGGAGACTGAGAGGGGATTTAATAACAGCCTTCGACTATCTGAAAGGTAGTTGCAGAAGATGGAGCTGGGGGCAGATGACAGGAAAAGGAGCAATGGGCTCAAGCTGCAGCAAGGGAAGTTGAGGCTGGATATGAGGAAGAATTTTCTCACTAGGAGGGTGGTAAAGCACTAAAACAGGTGACCCAGAGAGGTGGTGCAGTCTCCATCCTTGGAGGTTTTGAAGACGCAGAGAGACAAAGCCTTGTCTGGGATGGTTGAGTTGTGGCTGGTCCAGCTTGGAGCAGGGGGTTGGACTAGATGTGACCTCCTGAGGTCCCTCCAAGCCTCCTTGTCTCTGATTCTATGCTTCTGTGTTTCCTCTGCCACACTAATTTGATGCCAGTTGGAAATCATGGAGGATATTGCGCTCAAGTACTCAGTTTGTCTACTGCCTGCAGTGGCCATTACAGAGAAGGGATGGCTTGGTCTCTAGCCATGCCTGGGAGCTGGGCACAGGCACACACTGTTTAGGAGCCGAGCAGTAATGTGTGCATCCCATTGCATGCAGGATGGGCAGCATTAGCAATGGAGAGGGCTTTAACCTCTTCCTCCAGAAGTCAGTACTAAGCATGTGCAAACTTCAGTTGTTCAAAGGCTTATACATCAGCCAAGACTGGGCACACTCTCAGAAAGTGTAAAAAGACACATCCCTGGCACAAGAGCCACCCCACATCCAAGTGAGAGCTCCCCTCCAAAGCAAGAGGCACTAGAGATTTTCAGAGAGCCGGGTGCCAGGATTTTTTAACTTTGCAAACTGATGTTTCCCCTGGCTTTATTCTTGGGCAGCATGACCTCAGGGGCACTTCATGCCCAGAACAAGAGCATTAGTAGAGCTTAGCGGAAAGATGCTCTTATGCCTTAGGCATCACTTGGTGACCCAGGAGACCCTGCTTTCCAGAGGCTCCATGTGTGACCTTGTCATTTAATTGTGTCAGTGAATCTCTTTATGTCTGATGAAAAACGTCTGGCATTCGAAAGCCTAACTCCAGCCCAACAACACAGTTGGTCCAATAAAAGAGACCACCCTAAGAAATCCCGGCCTCCCTTGATGCTGAAATTTTCCATTTGCAAAATGGACATGAGAAAACTTCCTTTTTTATCTCTCTCTCATCTCTTTGGGTAGTAAACAGGAATTGACTGGTACTATGAAACCATACAGCCCCAAGCACACCGGGGCCTTGCTCTCAGGTTAGACCCTGACATGCTGGAGGAACGCCGATTATTGCAATAGATGCCGCCTGGGAGACTCTCACGCAGCGCAAATGCTTGACTCAGCCAGTGCTCACGCTGAGCCACAGCCTTATCATTTGTCTAGGGCATATTGGTAGATCAGAACAATATCCAAAGTCAGAAATAAATGCCTTGAATAATTTAGTGTGCTGTGCAACACAGGAAAGGCACCAAGTGCAGCCAGAAATAGGAAAGCTGGGCTAATCAAGGAGAGCAGCAGTGGAAAATTCAGTATCTGTTTTTCAAAGGAGACTATTTTGCCACTCACGAGGAAAAAAGATGTTGCTTGGCTGATGCTCTCCTGGTAAGGCTGGCACTGGAGACTGAAGGGGGAAACTAGCCAGAGCGGTGAGAAGAAAAAAGCCTGAAGCCCTCCCCTCTGCTTTTTGAGCCCAAACCTGTCCCCCTGTGCATGCCATTTTCTTAATTGCATCAAGAATATATATATATGTATATATAGATTATATATATTACAAAAATCTAGTTGATCTAATAAAAGATGCTTGACTCTTTTATTAGAGGAGACTGGACATGCACCTGGCTGGGGTCATCTAACCCCAGCGCTCTTTCCTGCCCAGGGCAGGGAATCGGACTCGATGATCTGCTGAGGTCCCTTCTGCCCCTAACATCCATGAATCTATGAACATGAGAGATGGATGCCACTTGCCGAGGCTTTGTATACTGCTCCCTGCTTCTCCAGGCAGGGGAAGGTGACCAGTGGCACTACTGCAGGACTGTGTACCTCCATTGGAGGGCAGGGCAGGCTCTGAAACTAGCTGCTCCGTGAGAGCCTCACACTAACATCCATGTCCTGAAAGCAACCAAGAGTGACCCAACAGCCCTCCTGCCCTTGGACAGCCGATCGCTCCTCTCCCCAGCCTATCCACACTTCAGAGATCCTGTCTGCGGGGGGGGGGAGGCTCCCCTTTCCTCGTCCTGACCTTTCACCCCTGGAAACTTCTTGCACTTCCACAGCATCTTGCACCACGCATTGCAGACTCAGCTGCAGGCATCAATTATTAAACATGAGAGGCTCCTGCTTATGCAGTGTCTAAGGCTGGGATATCAAGCCCTCGAGCTCCCCCTGAGTTAGCTCCACCGGGCAGCAGAGAACGGGGGCCACACCGCAGCCGCTGGGAGCGAGGACAGCCCCAAGGACGTGGCCCTGCCGAGCGAATAGCTGGGCTGATAGCAACTAAAGAGAGAGTGAGACAGGGATGGACGCTTCGGGAGCCTATCAAAGGCCCCAGGGCCCCGGTACGGAGTTGGAGGTGGATGGCAGGGAATCCTGTCCCTAGGGTCCCACCGTGTCACCCCACACCTGCCTCCTCCAACTGCCCTCCCTCCGGCCAGGTGAATCCCTGTGCTCCCGTGCTTATTATTGCCTAAAAATTTCCCTGGTAAACAAAAGTAATGTATTCATTTGGCAAACATCCATATCAATGTTCAGGATTTATTACTCCGAATCCATCACAGCTGCACCTGAGGCCCAAGGGCGGCTGGCACAGCTGAGCGCCCTGCCCCGCGCGCCGGGGCCCCAGGGGCTCAGCTACGTAGCTGAGGCACGCACGGACACAGACCAACCCCGGCGTGACCGTGCACTTGCAAACTGAATGGCGGGTTGAAAAGCCTTCAGCGCATCACGGTGTGATGGGATGACGGCACTGACAGGAGCCTTTGCAGCTGCTCTGCCTCCGTGATGTTCAGCGGCATATGCTCCCCCTTCACTTTGCAGCGGTTCAGCATCCAGGCTGACAGCCTCATTTGAATCTATTTAATTCTTCAGCAACCTCAACAAGCTTCCACGTAAGAGCGCGGCAGGTGAGGCAAGAGTCTGGGTCCATCCCGTCTACTCCTGTAGCGATCACAGCGCGCTCACAGCTTTGAAATCACTAAGGGATCATGCCCAATTCTCTGTTGACTGAGGTCCAGAAAGGCTGATGGTTCCCCACATGTGTCCACCCCAATCCCCTGTTCCTTGCAGCAACTGAAATTGGTTTTTCCTTCCCTTTCCCTCCTCTTCCATCTGGAGCTGTGCTGGAGCCAAGAACAGGTTTTGGGGTACTCATGCCCCCTGAATGATTTTAGGGGGGTCTCTGTGTGGGCTTGAATTTAGGTACACTCTCCAGCACTTTGCTCAGTTGGTATCTTGATGCAATAAATGTCATCAAATGCGAGGTGCCAGGTCCAGGGGACAATGCATTTCAGGGGCTCAGCAAAAGGTTTACAGAGCAGTTTGCTTGCAGCTCAGCCGTGAGTCAGATGCAGGACAGGAGGGTGATGTGGTTTAACCGCGGGGTTGCTGGATCTTGATCAGTGCCTGGGAGGTGAGAGTCCATGCCATGAAACCCGCCGTTGCATTTGGTCGTGATGTCTGTGGGAAGGGCAAAGACTGTGCTCCCACAGCCCCCTCCAGCCACCCCACCCACTTCTTCTTGCTCGTGGGGTTCACAGCCTCGCATCCGTGCAGACATTTAGAGCAGCCTCCCTCTTCATCCCCACACAGCCAGCCTAGATGTACGTAGCTTCTGCAGTATTTCTTCATTCGTCGGTCCCTCCTGTCTCTTAATGACTTTTGTCACCCATCCAGGAACTCCCTCCTTTTTATGGACGAGGTTTGGATATCAAAGCGCACCTAGATAAAAGGAGGTGTTCTTGTTTTTTGGGCACCAGAGCTGCATGAGGAAGGTCTTCAGAGCCTGGCTTGGTACCTGGGTGTGTAGAGATGTACACCTCACCGACTCATGCTATGCATATCTCAGCTAACT
This sequence comes from Gavialis gangeticus, assembly GCF_001723915.1. NCBI lineage: Eukaryota > Metazoa > Chordata > Crocodylia > Gavialidae > Gavialis > Gavialis gangeticus. The sequence continues at coordinate 25,223 of NW_017728955.1, forward strand.
TGTGCAGCGCTCCCTTAAGGCCCCAGGCCCTTGATCTGTAAGGGCCTCCGGACCCATTGACCAGTGCTAAAACATGGCATCTAACATATCCCATATCAATGGGATATATATGGGATAAACATATCCCGTATAAAAGGGCCAGCGTTGAACAGCCTGATGACAGGGAAGACCAAACAAGCCTGTTCAGACACAATCATAGACAACGAGGGCTGGAAGGGACCTCAGGAGGTCACATCTAGTCCAACCCCCTGCTCAAAGCAGGATCAGCCCCAAATAGATCATGGTAACTATCCCATGATTAATGCACAGAGGCCTGGATAAAGGTCAATGGCGGACCTCCTCCTCCTCCTCCTCCCAGCCCCTTCCCGTTCACTCGGAGATGCCCCACTCCTTTGGTCTTGCAAACTCCAACTGCCCTTAAGCCGTAGCATTACCTTGGCTTGTGCCATCTTCTCACCATGCATTGGCAGAGTCTAAATACCTCTTCATAGGTCTAAAAACAACTGCCTCAGAGCGGCTTTTCCGCATCATAATACAACTAATGGCAGTGGGAGCCTGTCTCTAAAGCAATTTCAGAACAAATTAAGGTCTGTAGCAAAACATTCATGAGTAATGCAAACTATGAAGCTAGAGTAGAGCATCCAAGATTTGCTGCCAGTTCTATAATCATTAAACAGGGGGGCGCTGGGTGGGAAACTGATGAGACCGGGACTGGAATAAATACTATACACAGTTCTAGTGTCCACAGTTTGTCAAGGGAAGCAAACACTGGAGACTGCAAAAATGAGCAGCCAAATTACTTGCAGGCCTGGGGCAAATACCTGACAGCAAGCCTGAAAGATCCCACATCTCTTTAGTTTATAAAAAATGAAGAAGGTGAAGTGACTTGGTTACAGTGTCTAAGTACTTCCATGGGGATGTAGTAACCAGGTACCAATAGGCTCTTTTCATCTAGTATAAGCAGGGCCAGGGCCTGGAAGCAGAGGCCAAATACATTTGAATAGGAAATAAGACAAGTGTCTGAAAAAGCAAGGATGATATACCACTAGCACACCGCCTAGGGCAGGAACAGGGTCTCCATCTCTTGATATGCTCAGATCAACACTGGGATGCTTTTTTGGCGAGCATGATGTAACCAAATGTATGCTATAATGCTCCTTATGGGGTAACTGGAATCATGGGCCGCGGGTGCTCGACCACCTGGGCGACAGCGATCATCACCTGCTGGGATTCACCATCCAGCGCAAAGTGGCAAAAGCTTGCAGCAAGGCAGCAGCCCTAGATTTCAGGAGGGCGGACTTCAATGAGCTAAGGAGACTAGTTGGGGAAGCACTGAGGTCCCAGAGGGGAGGGGAGCCGAGTGTCCAAGGAGAGTGGTCGCTCCTTAAGGAGACGATCCTCCAAGCCCAAAGGGAGGTAATCCCAGCACGGATCAAAGGGGGCAGGAGGGCACACAGGCCCCCATGGCTAACCAAAAGCATGCGGGAATGTCTCCTAGCTAAAAGGGAGGCGCACACCCAATGGAAAGGAGGGGCCATCCCCAGGGAGGACTACACTGCGGTTGCTCGGGGCTGCAGGGGGGTCAGGAAGGCCAAGGCGGAGATGGGACTGGGATTAGCTTCCCGGATCAAGGATAACAAGAAGTCCTTCTTTAAATACATAGGGGGCAAAAAGAAGGTACTGTGTAACGTGGGGCCCCTGCAGGACATGCTAGGAAACCTGGTCGTCACACCAGACAACAACGCTAACTTATTTAACAACTTCTTTGTCTCCATTTTCCTGAGCAGGGACCGGATCAACCCCGCACCAAGCCCCCCTCAGGCCCCAGGGGAGGCGCACCCAGGCCAAGGGTCAGGGAGGATCTAGTCAGGGAGCATCTGGAGGGACTGGACATGTTCAAATCGGCTGGTCCGGACGATCTCCACCCCTGAGTGCTGCGGGAATTGGCTGCAGTCACTGCAGGACCCCGGCACGGCTGTACGAGCACTCGTGGTGCTCTGGTGTGGGGCCAGAGGACTGGAAGAGGCCAATGTGGTTCCCATCTTCGAAAAGGGGAGGAAGGAGGACCCGAGAAACTATAGGCCAGTCAGTCTTACCTCAATCCTGGGCAAGCTTTTTGAGAAAATTATTCTAGCACATGTCCACGAGGGGCTGGGGAGGAGATTATGCTCAGGGGCAACCAACACGGGTTCATTAGAGGCAGGTCCTGTCAGACCAACCTGGTGGCCTTCTACAACCAGGTCACCAAATCCTTAGCTGCAGGGGTAGCAGTGGACGTAGTCTTCCTGGACTTTCGGAAGGCCTTCGACACTGTCTCTTACCC
>NW_017728955.1:28509-41324 GCF_001723915.1 Gavialis gangeticus
GCTTCACCACCCTCCTAGTGAGAGAGTTTTTCTTAATATCCAACTTCAGCTTCCCTTGCTGCAATTTGACCCCATTGCTCCTTCTCCTGTCATCTGCCCCCACTGGGAACAGCCCAGCTCCATCCTCTTTGCACCCCCCTGCAGGGAAGTGAAGGCTGCTTTTCAATCCCCACTCAGTCTTCTCATCTGCAGGCTAAATCAGCTCATTTCCCTTAGTCTTTCCTCCCCAGTCCTGTCCCCCAGCCCCACAAGCATTTTCATTGCTCTCCAATGTGCCCACATCCTTTCTGTAGTGGGGCCCACAGCTGGACACAGGACTCCAGATGTGGCCTCCCCAGTGCTGAATTGAGGAGAAGAATCACTGTCTCGATCTGCTGGCAACGCTCCTACTGATGCAGCCCAGGATGCCGTTTGCCTTCTTGGCACCAAGGGCACACTGCTGGTTTCTGTCCAGCTTCTTGTGTCCTGTCACCCCCAGGTCCTTTAATGCAGAAAAGGTTATGGTTTTATGTCTTCCCTGACCTGGACTTGTCTCTCTCCACTGACCTCCACCAGCTGTTGGGCTTTGCACTCCCCTAGGCCCTTCCTTTTTCCCACTGGCTTCAGCAACGAGAGTCTGGATGTGACATTTTAGCAGGAACAGGTTGGTGGAAGGACAATTATAGCAGCCAACTGTGTGTGAACAAGGTTGCCTCTAAGGCATGTCCCTACCAAGGTGGCAGTTTCTACTTGGGATGGACAGATTCATGTCGAACTGACCAGAAACAGCAGGTTTTGATTTGACAAACCAGAGCATCTCACGGAGGGTCAACCTGACTCAAAAGAAAAGTTGTTGCTTCCTAACGGGACAGAAAACTCATCAATAAAACCAAAACTTCTCAATGGGAAACTTGGATTGTGCAGAAACCGTGTTATCTAGCAAAAGGCATCGAGCAAGCTCAACTCGGATTGTGCAGAAACCACGTCATCTAGCAAAAGGCAAGCTCAGCGAGCTTGTTTGCTGCATATCCAGTAGACCGCACAGGAGCATTTGGCCACTCAAGGGGCTTTATAAGTAGAAGCTGCTGGCACAGATTTCTTTTCTCTGCAGGCCTGAAGGAAGTCACACAAAACATGTGCAAGCAGCTCACTCGAGAGAGGCCGATGTAGAGGCTACAGATGTTCCCTCCCGATAGCTGCCTGGTGCAACGCAGACAGGGAACGCTACCCCAGAGCGAGCAGACATGACCAGTGAAAGAAAGCAAGAAGGCAGTGGGGGCCATTCTCTGGTGCAGCTCATTATTTACCTTCCTAATGAGTCGGGAGAGCACAACGGTGCCTGCCACGCTCCCAGTCCAATACACGGGCGACTTAGGTCAGGTGGGAGAATCAATAGGTCGTCTCCTCTGTTTGGCTTCATGACCATGCCTGAGGAACTCAGCTGGGAAGGAGCCCCCCTTTCCTGCTCCACTTCACCCCTCATGCCCCTCTCATGTGCTGCTGAATGCCAGGCAGCACAGCAAAGCATGGGGGAGAGGGGGCTTGCCAGCTAACGAGGTTGGAAGCTGGATTCACCTCTGCTGCCAAGAAATGAGCTACGGTGCCTGTCAGATGCCAAGACATCCATTTTTTCCCTAGATGCAAGGCGTGGGGGAGGAATTTAAGTGGATAATTCCCACGGTCTGCTCAGCGGCATGTCCTGCTGGAAAAGGAGCAGGGACCCTGCTACCCAGCCAGAGGGATTGCCTCCAATAGCAAACACCCCCGCACCAGTCTGCTGGGCTCTGGGTGCTCTCTATGCTCCAAGGTCAATCCTGGTGATTTAGGGGCACAGCCAGGGCCTTCTCTCCTAAGCCAGAGTGACAGAACGGGAGCCAGGACCTCCTGCCAATAGTGTAACCAGCCCCTGGTGCTGACGTAGAGGGTGTAGAAGAGCTGTAACCTCCACTAGCAGCTCAGCTGCTGCAGCCACCATCACCACGCCCGGGTTGTCCACCCTTGCCACAGAACCTGCTTGCTACGTGATCGCTGCTCATCTCGAGTCACATGCAACCCAGGAGCAGCACAGACCTTTCTTCTGCCACCTCTCACTCCACACTTTCTCTGAGAGCTCCTCCCTCAGCGTGTGCAACACAGCAGGGATGTCTGTGGGACAACGACTGAGCTTTTGGGATGCTGAGGCTGCCTCCTCCTTTAGGAAACAATGGCAGGTCTTATGTCCTGCCACTGCTACATCTCCATGAGCTAGCCTAGACACCCTCAGCCTGCAGGTCCAGCCTAGGGGGATGGTCCTACCCAAAGAGTCCGTCTGGGTTGGGGCTTCGTGTGTGAGACACCCTGCAGCCACATAGCCTGAGCCCCTCAGACATGACAGATGAAGACAAGGGGAACAGAGGTGGGTTGAGTTCAGGATGGAAAGGTCCTTCTGGTTTTTATTTTATCCCGACTGGTTCCACATCCACTCCTTCCTCATAACGTTACATGCTGGTGGTACTTTAGCTACTGTGGACATGTCTACACATGCATTTAGTCTGGCTTAAATTTACTGTGCAGTAAGTTAACGGGCAGTAAACAGAAATAGGCTGGCATCTACACATGCAGATGTTAAAGCTCATTAATGCTATGTGTGGACTGACTTGGGACTAAAGTTAGTCCCAAGTAAATCCACACATGCAGCGTTACTGAGCAGTAAGACGTCTACATGTGCATTACTGCACAGTAACTAATTGGGCATAGATTTGATACCTGCATGACACAGGTATAAAATTTATGCTCACATTAGCATTAGTCACCATATTTACTGCACAGTACAGGCATGCATGTGTAGACGTGTGCCCGCACTGCACAGTGATTTTGGTTACGGCGCAGTAAATGTGCACCTATTAATGAGGTTATGCTTCCTTCATAGCAAGTGGTCTTCTTTGACCCAGTTACTAAATTAACAAATAAAACTCTGTTTCCCTATTTTTTTAAAAAACCCAAACTTAAAAGGAAGAAAAGGGAAAAAGTTGATAAAAAAAAATCACAAAAGAAATAACTAAACAGTTACCCCCTTATTATAATAATCAGACACAAACTATCTCATACTGCCTTCTTCTCTGGGAACTCCGTCCTTCCCACAGTGGCTTCTCACAGAGGAGCCTCACTGCAAGATTTGCCAGCTTTGCAGACAGCTCCAAAGACAGCCACAACCTGAAACGGAAACCAGAGAGGACATTTGTTTTCCCTGCTTCGGACGCCTTGAAGGATCAATTAAAGGTGCACGGAAAGGAAAGCAGTAAACGTCCTTCTCTCAACCCAGGTCCCTTTGTGAATAGCTATTTACTGACTGATGGAATTGGGAATTTGTCAGAAAGTCAGAAAATACTTTGTCCTGAACTTTGCAGGATTGTAGGGGGGGAGTTTAACCTGTGAATATCAATCAAGGGAAGCTGGAATGTTGTTGTAGCTGGGATGGTCCAGGAAATAGGCTGCAGGAATGGGCCTGAAACCAGGCAAGCTTCACTCCCAACCATTCGTCGTTCCAATAAAAAAAATCACAAAAATACCTTTTCTTCTCATATAATGAAGTGAGACACATTATGAATGATTTTCCAGGAGAACTGCAGAGTGAGGTCAAGCAGGACAGTTATAAAAAAACAAAAAAAACCCAGGGGAAATGCCTGCAGTGGGTATTCTGGCCTGCTGGAATGAGCAGAATTAAACCACTACATCTCCCCCCAGCAGATGGGTCACAGAAACCTGGGGAGAAGAGTCCTCTACCTGCATGAGAGATGTACATTGATGGCTGCAGTGGATGTGGGAACTGGCAAGCATCCCTTTCCTCCCGTTCCTGTTGCACTCACGTGTCTTAAGACGACCACCTCCCTTTCGTATGCCGGTATCAGATACCTAGCAGCACTATATTGTAATGTGCAGGGCAGCGGCATTTCTATCCAGGCAGCAGTGACAGAGTCAACTGACTTCAGAGTTCATTAGCACCTCCCAGATTCCCCAGGTGTTAACGACTCGCTCTCCTTTTTAATGCTCTTGATGTTCAACTAATCAAGCCATTCTTTCTTCTGCAATACTGCCGTCTGTCCGCTGCTCCTGGTAACATAGCTCCTATTTCACAGCCCTGCAGCCTGTTTTGAAACTGTAGCTAAAAACATTAGATCTGGTGTTGAAATAACTTGTAGTGGAGCACTGCATGCACTGTCAAGGTGCTCAAGAAGGGTGGATTGCGTTTTATGAATCGGAAAAAGAGATGCCTATTTTGTTCTGATAACTGCAGGACTACTGGAAGGCCATCTTTTGACCGATTACTCTTGCCAAGTTTGTGGTGGTCTTCTCTGCATGAGATACAATACAGCAAATTAATACTCATTCCAATCCATTTATATTTGATGTTGCTCTAATGGTAAGCAGCACAACACGGACCTAGGCCCCTAGCTTATTAGTAACACTTCTATTTCTTTTCAACTTGGTAAAAATATGCATTGCGTTATATGCAAGGATGCATTCCCCCCCTTTTCAAAATCCTAGATCCACCCATGGATTAAATACCATCAGTAAGAATCTCCCAGGACAGACAGCTCAGTGTGAAGCAATTGGGGAAGTCAATAGAGCCTTCCCTGCCTCCCGGTCTATCCCATCAAAGACTATACTTCTTCCTCTAACTCATTCCCCATGGAAGAGGTGCGTGGGTTTGGGAATGAAAATGCTTTGGAGTCTGCTGACAACAAGGCTGTCCAGATTATGGATTTATTACCACTGCATCCTCTAAAATGCCTGTCACTCTCTCTTATTCTCTGCCTCCTGACATATCCTCCTACACTGATTTGTTTCCACTTCTGTCCTCTCCCAACTTCTGTGAAGCCACCGCTTCATTCATTGCCTGCTTTTCCTTCCCCAGTGCCCCTCTACTTGGTTTCCTATTGCAGACATGCATCTCCCTTCACTACCTTCCTTCTTGCTGCAAACAGGCCCGCAGCACTTCAATACCTTTCCCTTTTATTTCTTCCAAGAGCATTACAAGAAGAAGGACCCCAGAAGAGCATGTGTTCGATCCTCCTGGGATGCGAGTGACCCAGCAAGTCGTTTTGCAGTCTGGGCACGTAAACACCCAACAAACAGCTCTGCCGAGGTGGCTGGCACTACACCAGATAATGAGGATTTCCTCTGTGGGTTATCAATAATTTTAAATAGCTTCTGAAGAGTTCCCCCTTTGTGCTGTCTTGGAAACACACTGAGCTTGTTAAACACCAGGAATTAAAGGATGACAAAGGGCTATTTGGCTGGCTACATCTGACTTATACATTGCATAGGCCTGATTATTTGGCAACGCTTGTGCGGTGTCTGGAAGGTGTAGACGTGGGAGTCTGGAGGAGGAGGAGAGGTGTTAAACCATCTCAGGGAGATGAGAGATGGGAAGAGAGCCTGGATGTACACAATGTACTCTTTCAAAGACCAACACATACTTATTTTCAAGGCAAGTTAGTGGCACCAAGTTAGGGGAGACCAAGTGAAATCCAACGGGGAGAAGAATAAGGCTGATGCCGTGCAATCCAAGCTGTGTTCGAAAGGAGGCTTGATGCTGGGAGCGCTGCCAGGCTGTTGGATCTTCATTGATTTCCAGGGGTTGCTGCAGCTCAGAACAGGCTACACGGGAAGAGGCTGTGCAGGGGTGAGTGGGTTAGGAAAAGTTTAGCAGACGAAGCTAGGATTTCATTTTCATTGTTGCCGGGCTGAGACAATAGGAAGCTTGTGCTCCAGTCACCTGGGTGCATCTTTCTGAAACATCAGTGCACATCTGTCTGATCGGCAGGCCAAGCGCACATCTCGGCCCTGCTCACCGGAGGCTCTCGAAAGACAGACAAAACACACCAGCGGTCAAGCCGTGATAAATGCAGAGCGGGATCACATGCTAACCTTGCAACTATCTAAACTTGGGCTCCCCATTCAAGAAGAGCAAGGGCAAAGCTGGTTGTGGGGGTAAGCAGCATAATTTAGGCTTCGAGCAGGGGTGGGCAATTATTTCGGGTGGAAGGCCACTTACTGAGTTTTAGCAAGCCATCAAGAGCCACATGACAGGCAGCCAGGGGTGGATAAATATTAATTTTCTAAATTTTTTACGGGCCCCACGGGCTGGATAAAATAGCCACATCTGGCCCATGGGCCGCATTTTGCCCACCCCTGGCTTAGGGGGATATGGGCAATTTCTGGAGAAGGAGTCAGAGCTAGTAAACCAAACATGGTACAATGAAAGCCTGTATAAACACATGGACCCTGCATGGGCCAGCCCATGCCGCAGGCACCGTTTCTGTCCTGCTTGTGCCCTACAGTATTTACTCAAAGGGACGAGGTGCAGAAACCGGATCAGAACAGAGTAAAGGAGAATGAGAAGAGCCTTGTGTTTCCCTCCCCCGGCTTCTCCAAGTCCTTCCTTCTCAGCAGGGTTTCCCAATTTCAATGCTAATTACTGTGCTGGCTGGATTTCATCATCCATATTAGTGTCCCAGACACATGGGCAGCCAGGCTGGCCTTCAATGAAGTCTGCTTCAGAACCTGCCTTTGTCTTTCGCACCTCCATGGCTGCTTTACTGAAGGTGTGACTCTAAGAAATGATGCCACTGGGGCTGGAAGGGACCTCCAGAAGTTGTCTGGTCCGCCCAGGATCATCCCCATTCAGCCACACCATACCAGTCCTTGCCAGCCTATTCCTAAAAGGAACTGGCAATGTTATTCATATCCGGTCAAGGCTCATTGGTACTCGGTGCTGTACAAATAAATAGATGATGAAATACATGATGATCCTTGCACAGAGCTAGCCATCTATGTGCTTTTACTTTGCTTTTTGGCTCTCTGCTCAGTAACACACACAGTATACTCCACGGACGTGCATAACCTCAGGACCGGAACAAGGCACTTACCCTTAGTATACCCTGGGCACGTCTACACAAGACGCTAAAAGCGCAGTAGACTAATTCTACTGAGCATTAGTGTGTCATGGCAAGAGCCATGCTAATGCACCAATGTGCAGTAGACTTAGTCTACCGCGCGTTGGTGTCCCTTAAAAGACACGTGCTAGCACTACTGCACAGTAGTGCCGATTACTGTGCATTAAGTTAGTACCTGTTATTACTAAACTCAATGCACTGTCATTACAATGCATGAACACATGTGTGGACGTACCCACTTGCCTCAACTCAGCACTGCCCCTTGGACTACAGGAACCATCTGGACTGAGCCTTTCACACTTCATTAAGGCTCATGACCATGTCTGTCACAGTGCCACCAGACAGCAGATGACAAGGTGAACTTCGGCTCACAAAACCTTGTGCTATGTGGAATCGACTTTGATTGGTCTCTAAGGTTCAAATCCACCCTGCCCTCTACAGTGTTGCATATCAGCGGTGCCCATCCATTTTGCCCCACGGCTGGATGAGTGGTGCCAGGTCAGGCTGCGGATCTGGTCCTTATACCTCTAATAGAAGCCTTGAAATTGGGAGGATCTAGTCGATTCAGTGCTGCTTTAGAGGCCTTGACACGGACAGCTTCCCATGCCATTGGCTGTCTTCATCAAACACCCATTAGCAGCCAACTCGGTCTTCTAGACCAGCCTTCCCCCGGATGATTTAGTGACAGCAGCCAGCCAGGTGGCAGAAGGCACAGAGGCAGATTATGTTGACAACCCCGCACAATTTGCCACTCTCATGTGAGGACGAGTCCCAGCTGCTCCATTCACCCCTTTGAATTGCAATTGGCTCTGCTTGCTCCCGATTTATAATTGCAAGCAAGACTTGCTATGGGCTGGTGACCTGCTGCAATGGAAATCAGAGGGAGGCAAAAAAAATAAAATTAAAAAAATCCTTGCACCGTCTGGGTTTGCTAAACAGGGGAATTAACGGCTGATGCGAGCTCCACTTGGGCAGTCAGCCGGAGGCAAGTACGTTTCACAGGCAGCTCGGCATCACGGATTGCATCCAATCTCTTGGGGCTGCAGAAGTGCAAGCCCTGAGGAGAACTGAATTGGTGTAAGGAGCGGAGGCAGGAGACAGGTGACCTGCACTGACACGGTGCACCTGTTGCTGTTGCTGCTGCTGATAAACACCTGCAACCGAGAGGTGGAAAAGCAACATTCACTGCAATGATGAGCATCATGCCTGGCCTCTCCCCCATTCACTTTCTGTGTGTCCGGTGTCCCGGATGTGGGGCTTTATCAGAGTGGTTAGGAGGTTAGGCGATGCTGGTCACATCAGGCTCCCTCATTTTAGATGGTCTGTGCACACATTGTCAGGATATCCCCTGGGATTCTGCACCCTTAACAACCTCATTGCTTCTGCAGGTTTCAGGTCCTAGCAAACTGCTATGGGGGTGGTGTTGGGGGCAGTGGGGGAGGTGTCAGGATCACACCCCTGATCCTGCTGCTGGGACAGACGTCACAGCAGCTGCAGAAGGTGATGGCACAGCCAGCAGCTAGGGGGTTAACAGTCCCATCAGGGTTGACCCTATGCATTAAAGCATCATTTAAAATAGGAGCTAGGCATGCAGGGCAGGACAGGGAAGGGAGAGGACAGCTGTATCCCAGCTGGCAAGGCCTGGAAAAATTCCCCCTAGAGATCTGAAAGAAATCGCCAGCGCAGTCTCTGAACCCTTGGTGATCTTCAGGAACCCGCGGAAGACAGGAGAGGACCCTAAGGACCAGAGAAAAGCACGCATATGTTTAAAAAAAGGAAAAGCCAGGACATTATAGAGCAGCCAGCCAAAACTTTGATCCCCAGAGAGATGCTGGAGCAAATTTTTAAACAAGCCATTTGTAAGTCCCTGGAAGATAATGAGGTGATAAAAGACAGGCCAAATGGCTTTGTCAAAAACAGATCATGTCAAATCAATCTCATTTCCACCTTTGACAGGGTAACTGGCCTAGCAGGCCGGGGGGATGTGGGAGATGTGATATATCTCAACTTCATCAAGCCTTTTGACATTGTCCTGCATGACATTCTCATAAGGAAGCTAATGAAATATGGTATCGATGTAATCGCCCTGAGGCAGATGCACAACTGGTTGAAAAACTGCTCTCAGAGAGCGGTTATTGATGGCTCCCTGTCAAACGTGTAGGGCATTAGAAGCAGGGTCCCACAGGAGCCTGTCCTGGGCCCGGCGCTATTCAATATTTTCATTAATGACCTGAATGACAGAAAGTAACATTTGCAGAGGATGCTACACGGAGAGGAGCTATGAGCATTTCGAGAACAGGATCAGAATTCAAATTGACCAGGACTAATTGGAGAGTGAGCCCAAAATCAGTCAGATGAAATCCAATGCAGACAAATGCAAAGGGCTAAAAAAACCGTCGGAAGGAGAAATCAGTCACATAAGTACAAAATAGGGAAAACGGGGCCACGAAGCAGCACAGCAGGGAAGAACCACGGTGGTCCGGCGACAAGCCAGGAGTCAGTGATGGGATGCCACTACAAAAAAAAAAGGCACATCTTTAGTTGTAGGCATCACGGGCTAGGAAGATGAAAAATTGATGAGGACAAACTGGAGAAATCCAAAAGAGAGCAAGAAAAACAAGAGGTTCAGCACACACGACCTGGATGAGTGGCTGAAGGCTTGAGTCTGGCCAGGAAAATACCAAGGTGGGATATGGTCACAGTCTTGCAACATAGAAAAGATGTTATAAAGACAATGGTGATTGATTGTTCTCCATGATCATTAAGGGAAGAATAGGAAGAAATCAATTGACTCGCCATGTGTTCATGCACACCGCAACCCTCCAAATGAAGTGTGCACTTTGTTTCGAAAAGGCAGACTAAAGGGGAAGAAAAGATTGTGACCATTAGGGATGCTAGCCCCATGGCTGAGTCCTGACCAGCACTGCCCAGGCAAAAGCTACAGCGCTCATCCTCTCTCAGCCCCATGCGAATTAGCAGCAGCTGTCGGCTGCTCAGCAAAAATCTCCTGTCAATTCTGCAGTGGTTGTGCAAGGGTTAATGCTATAGCTCGAACCTGAGGGGTGACCCCACCCCCTCGATGGCAGAAGGAGAAACACGGCAGCCAATTTGCACTGTCTCCATGCTTACACTCCTCCAGTCCAGCAAAGAAAGTCAGCCTCCCCACTTAAAACACGTATTTTGGAAGACAAGTGTGTGTGTGGTATGCGAGTAAATATGGTAATCTGCCCCAAAGGAAATATAGGTTGGATACCAGGAAGAGTCCAGCACTGGCACAAATTACTGAGGGCACGAATGGCATCTTTCTCACTGGAAGCATTTAACAATAGGTCAAGCAAACACTTGTTTGGGTGGTCCACGCATGTTTGATACTGCCTGGGGTTGCACTAGACCAGGGGTGGCCAACTGGCAGCACCGGTGCCACAAGTGCTACGGACTGGGAAAGGGGCAGGCAGCACAATACAGCAGGGAGCGGAAAGCAGAGCAGCAGATCAAGCAAGGAGCACCGGAGAGGAGGCAGAAGGCAGAGCTGCAGATTGAATGGGAAGCACAGGGCGGAAAGCAAAGCATCACAGAATGAATCTATGACCAGAGCATCACCAGACCAGGCAGGGAGCAGAAAGTGGAGCAGCAGCTCTGTCGGGGAGTGCAGGGCTGGGAGCAGAAATCTGAGCAGCAGTTTGGGGAAGAGAAAGGGATTAGAATGGCATTCGATAAGGATGTGGGGATACTTTGTGGCATGCCTGCCGAAAAGGTCACCCCTCACTGGACTACGTGGTCTCTTGGAGGCCCATTCAAGTCCTACCTGTCTAGGAATAGGTGGGGAAGATATGGTTGCAGAGACAAGCTGTGACCCATGCACCATAAAGGCTTAAGAACTAGAAGTCAAATGAAAACAACTAGAAGTTGAATTAAAAGGCCCAAATTTAAAAAAACCCTCATGTTTAAAGCCAATCTCATCACGAGTTATTAGCACTCGAGGCTGGACATGAAACTAATGCCCATTCAGGCCTTTGAAAAATCTCCCATTTCTTTATCTTCAGGCTCAGCCTAGTATTGAAATGGTCGTGTCAAAACCTTGTTGGCGGCTCTCAGGCAGGTTTGTTATTGTTAGGGCTGGGCATTTTACTTCCCCTTCATTTTCTGCAAGCCCTGTCAAAAGGGGGGCAGGGGGTGGGATCATGAATTATGCATGGAAAGAAATGAGAAACATCCACCCGAGCTCCTTTTCTGCTCACGGCTGTGCATTATTTTTGTATGAATTTTATTGTCTTGCATTATAAATGGCCAGCCCCAAGCCTCAGGTGCCGCCTCCCCATTGCACATAAATAGAAAATCCATGGAGCATTCGAATGGATCGATAATCACCTACGGCCACGTAAACAAAAATCTCTCTCCTTCCCAGCTCAGTCACTCCCCGATTTGCCGCTGAACAGAGACGACCCAAGAAAAACTTTCTCACTAGGAGGGTAGTAAAACACTGGAACGGGTTCCCCAGAGAAGTGGTGGAGTCTCCATCCTTGGAGGGTTTGAAGACAAAGCCCTGGCTGGGATGATGCTGTTGGGGCTGGTCCTGCTTTGAGCAGGGGGTTGGACTGGATGTGACCTCCCGAGCTCCCTTCAACCCTCCTTCTCTATGATCCTATGAATATATCTGTATACAATGCCTGGTAATATTAGCACTGAGAGGAACAAGACAAATTGCAAACAGAGGATCGGGATAAGTCAGCGCTGAACCTGTTAAAAAGGGATCTAAGTCACGTCCTTCCCAACTACCTGGACCCTGCCTCTTGATGAAGTAAGAGCACGCCTACAGCAAGCATCTCACAGCACAAGCACTCATACGAGTTTGGGGATTGTTTTATTTCTCATTTCAGTCATTTGTCTCCTTTCAGCTTCTGGCTAGAAAGCTCCCCAGCCCTTGTGTAATGGGCATGGACATTTCCACCAGTTCCCAGGGGCCAGTCTGAGACCTCTGAGAGGCCACAGCCCTGCCTCTCACTGGCCCAGGCCTGGTAAGCGCGAGGACACAGACACAAACGAGGAGCCCACAAGATCATTCATGCAGGAAGGTTTCAGGGCTGCAAGCGTCTTTCCCTTACTGGGAATCAGCCTGGCTAGAGCCTCCAGTCCCCGCTTTTCTGCATTTCTGGTGCAAACAGAAATAGGGATCATGCAGCATGTGCACGGCACGGGTCACTTTAGGATGCAAATGCGACAACTCCCCAAACTGTCAGGCCAGGCTAAAAAGACTGCATTTAACCCATTGAGTGAAATTCATCCCCAGCACCATAGCTATTCAAACTGCATAAGGTGTTTCTTCAGAGGACAGGGAAGATGAATGGGTTTGGGGGGCAGCCCCAGTTGCCCACAAAGACAACAGCTACCGCAGCTGCCAGCTACTGCTCCCTGTGCTGCTGCAACCCAAGACATGGAGCTGTCCTGTTATACCTCTGGGCCACAGCCCTTCTCTGCAAGAGAGGGAGGTATGGCCTTGGGGAGGCCGGCACAGGAGGGTTGGGCAAGGGGATTCCTGTCATCAGTGAGAGGCCGGAGAGGAGAAGGCAATGGGGTGGGTGGCTCAGGAAGGATGGCCAGAATCTGGAATGGGTTTCCAAGGGAGGTGGTGCTCTCCCCTACCCTGGGGGTCTTCAAGAGGAAACTGGATGTGCACCTGGCTGGGGCCGTCGGACCCCAGCGCTCTTTCCTGCCCAAGGCAGGGGGTTGGACTCGATGACCAACCCTAATATCTATGCATCTAACATCTATGAATCATGAATTTGGCTGTTTTGATGGGGAATTTCGTAGAATCACAGAAAATGAGGCCTGGAAGGGACCTCAGAAGGTCACATCTAGTCCAACCCCCTGCTCTGAGCAGGACCAGTCCCAGCTCAACCA
>NW_017728955.1:46324-49273 GCF_001723915.1 Gavialis gangeticus
CTCCTAGTGAGAGAGTTTTTCCTCATATCCAACCTCAACTTCCCTTGCTGCAGCTTGAGCCCATTGCTCCTTGTCCTGTCGTCTGCCCCCACTGAGACCAGTCCAGCTCCATCCTGTTTGCACCCCCCTGCAGGGATTTGAAGGCTGCTATTCAATCCCACCTCAGTCTTCTCTTCTGCAGACTAAATCAGCCCATTTCCAGGGATGTCCCCCAGCCCCCTCACCATTTTCGTCACCCTCCGCTGGACTCTCTCTATCATCATACTTCCTTATTTTAGTGCCTTGCTCTATTTTCATAAGCCCCAAGTCTTCCCAGGCGAAGAACAGCATAGAAAGCTAATACATAAATACATCAACGGCTGCTCCGCTCCTGGGGACGCTTGAACCGAGGTGGATTTACTTGCTGGCCGTTCGAAGAGGCATTCGCGGCAGCCACCCCAGAAAAGACTCAAGCTCCTGCCCTGAAAATGCCACAGACAGAAATAACCCTGCCGAGGTTCCCGTCTCTCTTGCAAATTCTTGGGCCTCGCGTCCCAGAAGCAAAGTCGTTAGCAGCAGCCGCAGCCACGAGTGCTTTTTTTATTTTTAGACCCTAGCAAAAAATTGGACAAAATGTTGCTTTGAATTATCCTGCTGTAACTACACCATCCTTCCAGCGGGGCTTGATGTAACTAAAGGCAAGGTGCAGTCCTGCCCAAGGTGTCCTGCTGATATGTATCCCCGGCTCTGCGGTTTTGCTAAAAATTTCTTTTCTTTATTTATTGATGTTCCCACCGCAGCCTCGCACATAGGGAAGGAGTATATCCGCAAACGGAGACAGAAGCATATCCCACAACAGGCGCTGCTCAATGTAATCGTCCCAGCCATAAATCAAAGTCGAATCCAACACAAAGGTACGACTCGAGCCCTCATCAGTTCGCCTTCTCCAGCTACGCGTGAACGTGAATAGAAGAAGCTCCTTGATTCACTCTGGCTCGGAGAACCTCGACCGTGCACGCTGTAAATAGCTGATCCTTTATCTGTCAATCCCCCACGCCCCCACGTCTAGTCCCGAGCAGCTGATTAAAATTTATTGAGATCTATATGCTGTTGCAAAGCAGGCCCACTTCCCATTATGGTGCTAATGCGCTGGCTGTTATCGCTGGGAGGACAAATAGATGTTAGCCTCAGAGACTTCAGAAAAATAAGACATGACCATCCTTCCCCTCCTCTTCATCCCTTGTATGCTTACTGCCTTTCTAAGCAGCTTTTCCTCTCCCGTTCCTCTCCCTTTGATGGTGCTTCCCAAACTTTGTTTCAAACAAAGGATCCTACTTAACTATTCATTAATGCGCCGTCCACACTGTGCGTTTAGCTTAGTACTTGTTTAATAAAGTACTACCTAAATGTGCAGTTACTGGAGTGATTGCACAGCAGCACTGGCACATGGTTATTTTGTAATGCTTGCTGTGCATTAGCCCGATAACACTACGCAGTTAGCACGGCTTTTAACCACTGTGCGGTGGTATTAGGTTACTGCGCAGTAAATGTCTCGTGGGAGTAACATCCACCTCCAAGGCACCACAACAGCCTGTGCACAGTTGTGTTGCCCCAGAGAATATGCTGTAGCTCAACAGAGGGTGAACTGAACGACTCAGATGGCTACCACCATCGCTGTAGACGCAGGACTGGGAGTTTGGGCTTCTGGAGGTCTCTTCCCACATCTGCCACCCATCCCCTGCAGTGAAGACTATGGGACTCCCCACATTGTACAGGGGTAAGGAAGCAAAAATGAGACACGTAGCATGGGTTTGCCTCAATCATCCACCTGCAAAATGGCTGCTATTCCCAAATTAGGACCCAGAGAGCGGCTGCTGGTCAGCTGCTGCCTGGCAGGTTGCAAAACTGCATTAAAAAGAGCAAAGCTGCTTATTTATATTAAAGGCTATCCCCAAGTACCTTGGTGCACAGCAGCAGTTGATGGAGTTGTCTCAGGGATGCAACGAGACCACAAATGGGGGCACGGTCCTGTAGCACCTCCCTAGCCAGGGGACGTGGGCCGTCCTCCCCACCAGTGGTTTTCAGCCGGTGGGCCGTATGGCTAACAGGCCCACGGAAGATGACTCTGAGCACTCAGAAGTATGTGAATACCCACACATGTCATTCAAAAGGGTCTGCACCTCTGTTTGAAATTTTGTAGGGGTCTGCAAATGCAAAAAGGCTGAAAACCCCTGTTCTGCACCGTGGAGGGAGCACTTTGGTAATGGCTCCGGATCCTGAAAGAACCAAGGCAAATCGCACAGCGGCAGCTCGCAGTCTGCCGTTCGAGGATAAGCCTACAATTTAGGGTCGGGGGGTTTCTCCTTCCTCAGAGGCGCTGGGTACTGGCTGTAGCCAAGCCTGAGGGTAGTGACTGGGCTGTGCCAATGCTCCTGCTGGTCTTAAAGCCAGAGGGTCCTGGCTAGAGGGCTTTGCCCCCTCAATCAGGATCAGACCGCTGGCATTTGGGGGGTCAGGAAGGAATTTTACCCTATGGCCAGATTGGTACAGATGGTGGGGGGTTTCCTTCCTCTGCAGCAGGGATGTGGCCTCTACCTGGGATCTCTTGAGTGCTTTTTAATCACCTTTGCAGCACTGGGACACGGGCCACCGTTGTCCCCCTGCTTGACCAGCGGCAGGTTTGTGTGGTCTCCCTTGTTTGTTGTGGGCTTGGATCTGCCATTTCACTGAGAGGTCAGACACTGGGTTTGCCTGGGCTGGTTTGGCCAGGGCTGATCCTGCCTCAGGCAGGGGCTGGACGAGACGTGACCTCAGCAGGTCCCCTCCAGCCCCACGTCTCCAGGATGCAATGGCTCTAGAGCAGGTAGGACACATAGCTCCCACTCCCAGCTCCTGCTGCCTTGAGCAAAATGACTTATCCTCCCTTGGCCTCAGCCTCCTGGTCCGTAAAATGTTGCGGGGGGGGGGGGG
>NW_017728955.1:49452-54495 GCF_001723915.1 Gavialis gangeticus
TGGGGGGGGGGGGGGGAAGACTTCATTAACAAGTGAGGAACCCTAAATGTGCCTGGCTTGAATACAGGTGCAGAGCAACAGTGCAGGTAAGTCATAAGCCTTGATGGGGAAAGGCAGAGTGCCCTTGTGTCTGGCCTAGCATGGTCTCATGCCCCCCAGTCCCTTCAATTCGAGCTCCTCGTTCTTGCCTTCCCCTCCTCTTCCACTCTCCCTCCCTCCCTTTTTTTCATCAGCATTTACCGAGAGAAAGAAGTGCTTTACTCTTCAGCTAAGCTGCTTCCCATGCACGTCCCGCCGTGCTTCAAACTGACTTAGGATCCCCCCATCCCCGTTCATTTTGGGCTCAGCAGGGGCTGCGGCAGGTGAAGCGCTTTGGCATCAGGGCACAGCACGTCCCTCCAACTTCCGGTGCGGCTCCTCCATGGGGCGCCTGCCCGAGAGAGGTGGCGCGTGCTCGTGACTCCATTATAAGACCCGGGAGACCCATCCACTCTTTAAGATCCATAACGTCGAGCCATTATTTAGTTTACCCAGCACTTAAGTTTCTCATTTGGATGAGTTAGCTCTCACTTAACTCTCTGTCCCAGCTCCAGACATGCGCTCGCTTAATGGACTCTCTGCAGAGCCATCTGCTGCGCGCTGGCATTTAAACTCCAGCACAGCCAATGACTGATGACGGTCACGGGTTCAAGAGCTGGGCAGGCACCTCTGGGCCACCATGGAGAGGATCTGGCTTGACTAAGGGGGGTCTCATCTTTGGTGGCCGCCCTGGACTGGGTGATGGTGCTCATAGTAGCAAGGTTGCAGGTTGGACCCCTGGGCAGACTAGACGATCTCTGGCCTTATTTCTCTGAGAGATATGGAAGCTTGAGACCTCCGGTTTTGAGATAGTTTCATAGTTGGTCAGGAAGGGACCTAAGTAGATCATCAAGTCCGACCCCCTGCCCTGGCAGGGAACCAGATGCTATCGGCCGATACATTTGTGCCATCACTATTTGCCCCATGTTTAGCTCACTCAGTTATAGCATGTCCCCAGGGCCACAGGCCTCAGACAGGGCAAGGGTCCGGGTGAAAAGTGGCAAGTGGAAGTGGTGACAGAGCACAAGGCCATGGAGAAAAAGACCACAGGGTGGTTCTTGCAAACCGACTTCTTGCAACCCCCCCCAAGGACAGGCAGACTGGGGCTCTGGTCCCCAGCCCCTTGAAAGGCCTTTGCTGCCCTTTTGAGCCTTGGTGGGTACAGGGAGTGAAGCAAGGCTGGAGCTGCAGACAAGGGGATTTAGGGACCTATGAAGACCAAGTGCTGAGATTTATACTGCATTGGCCCCTGGAGCTCCCTAACAATCCCCAGCCACCTTCAACCCTCTTCTCGATCTTCGCCTCCAAAAGGCGGCAGCAGGAGATTTTAATCAGCAGCTCCCTGCCTTAGCATCTGTCGCCCTCGAGGCATGCAGCAAAATGCCCTTCAGGACCCTGGGATATGTCAGCGTGGCAGGAACATAGCCAGGCACAAAGCTTTCTATTAACCTTCCTTTGCTACCCTAACCCTTCCCGCGGCTGCGTGCACGTGCCTGCAGCGTTCATGCACTGGCACTATTGCAGCCAAGGAATTTGGCAGCGCTCTGGAGCAGCGCTTGCGGGACACCGCCACCAACAACTTCAGAGTCACGCCTGCGAGTATTTACAAGGCAAACCTGGAGTCTAAGAGCTGCCAGGGAAGAGCTACACACCACGTGACAGGCAGAGACAACCGAGAGAGCCCCAGTTTTTAAGACCGGCAGCAAAACTGCTCCATCCACAGGCCAAGAAATAGTTTGGCAAATAATCTGGGAACGTGAGCAAGTCACGATCGGTTCCTGGACCGTTTTCAGGCAGATAAAAGTGGGGAAATGGACTGAGCGAATGGTGACCGATCATTTCCCTTCCCCTGCTCGCAACCTGCACACCCCACGGTGTCTCCCTGCACGCACAGGGGGTGAAACGGCAACTGCAGAGCAACGTTCATTATCTCCCTTCACATTCAAGCTGCTTTCACCATGGCTCTGCAGCGCCCTGAACAATTAGCCAAATGCCGGGAACTTCTATTGCACCGTCCCCTTGGTTGGGAAGGTTTTCTGCACACCTGGCCCAGCTGCCTGCAGCTGTGACAGCTTTATCCCGCAGCAAGGAGTGAAACTGGGGCCTCAGTCTCCATGGAAAGGATCAGACCCAGACTTTCTCAAGGAAAAAGGAAAGGCCTGGAAAAGCACAGCCTGACCCTGCACCTGAGACTCGCGTTCTTCTGTCCAAAGCAGTTGGGGTGAGTAGGTTTAACCCTCCCCGACATGGCAAGAGGGTTGTTTTCTTGCACTGTCGGTTTGTGCCCCATGATTGCATCTTCTTCCCCTGCCCTGTCTCCTCGCAACCTATCCCAAAGTGCCTCTCCACCGTTGTGCTGGGAATCTTTTCAATGCACACCCCTTGGTCCTCTCTGCCGTAGGAAGTTTGCTCCTCTCCAGAGACGCTTTCAGTGCCTCCCCCTGAGACCTAGTGTCCACAATGCACCCATCCATCCGGATAGACTGGCCTGGCGGGCTGCATCCGGCCCACAGGCCGCATTTTGCCCACCCCTGTCTTAGAGGCACTGTCAAGACACTTAGGAGAACAAGATTTTGCATTATGAATCTGAACAGGGGATCTGCATTCAACGACAATGACTACAGGACTAATGACTGTTTTGACTATTTTTTTGCCTAGGTTTCCATGTTTTTTAAGCGTAGTAGATAATCTAGCAAATGAGTGGGCATGCCTATAAAACTACCTTCATTTCTGCTTTGATGTTGAACTGAATAATATAGCACTGCCCCTTTAGCCTATTAATAAAGCTTCTCATTGCTTTTTAACAGGAGAAAAAGGTATGTGTTTCCCTATGCGATGATGCACCACAGCATCTGCATCCCCCTGTTTGAAAATCCTCAATCTGCCCATGCATGGCGCTAAAGGAGACGGTGCCCCTTTAAGTTTAGGGCATCCCACCCCTCATCTCTCTTAATAATGTGCCTGAGGTCTGTGTGAGAGCCTTAACACCACAGGATCACCAGCCGCTGGGGCTTGTTTTCAAATGCAGAGCCAACCACAGGGATACATATACACTCGCTCTGTCTCTCTAGCCACTCATAAAGCCATTAAGATGATGCAGCTTTTTCAGTGCATTACGCTCGGTGATATAGAGGGATTTTTCTTACTCGTTGCCAGTTCACACCTTTACAGCCCTTGATTTGCAATGCCGATCTCTCCACACACATTCGGCAATGCTATTATAGGCTTTCTCTGCCCTCCCTGGCTCATCGAAACAACTTTTTACCTGCCTTTCATGTACAGATGTCTAACTTCATGCCGGTAATGAGGTCTTCCTTATGGATAATGCCACCCAGCTAAATGTCTCCACTCTTCTGGAAGTAGCTCGGGAGTACCCAGCAGGTACATGAATGCACTGCACCAATTCACCCTCAGCTGCGGTTATCGTGGTGCAGCTGGAGCCTGGATTTATGAAAAGCTCCCGGGTGAATACTGGCTCAGCCGTTCGCCCTGGCCTCGCTCAGCCCTGAATTGCTTTCCGCTTGCAGAGATTTGACAATGCAGTTCAATGCCATTTAATTTTACAGCACATTGCTCAGTAGGAGGATGCGAGGGTGAGGGCAGGCATGAAGGGTTGGGAACAGAGTCTGTAATGCATAGGGAGCTGGGCCAGCAGCCTCGCTGGATGGAGGCAGAGGAGAGCTTGCGAGCTGTGTCGGGGAGGGGGCGGGTGGGCTGACTATTATCCCTGGCCTGCTTTCTGCATGTCCTCTCTCTTGTTAGGCCGCATCAATTTTCCCTCTAGCTAATGTTCTCTGGGCAGACGTTTTGCATTTGGCTTCGGTCCCTATCCTACCAGGTGTCCAAGGGCACGCGCCTGCCATGACAGCACATCCCAGACAGTCCCGTCCTTTTCCAGACTAACCGTGGGAGTTGAACTCCCTGGTGGATCCTAATATTTGTTCCAGATCCGTTCTGTGTTATTTCCCTGAGGCCTCTGCTTCCCAAGGCACACCAGCATCTGTTTCTTCCTTTTGGTGGAGCTGCCGATTTTGCATTCGTACATTAAGGGGGAAATACGGTTTGAGGGGAAGATGCTTGGTTTGGTCTGGAGGATGCCGGTGCATTTATCTAACCTGATGACTGCCACTTTGGCCCTGTGAATTTACCATTTTATGTCCTTCGAGATATGCTGTTTGGCTTTCCTGTTGATGCCACAACATGTTTCATAGTTTCATAGTTTCTAGGGTCAGAAGGGACCTGAGTTGATCATCATGTGAACAGACTTACCTCTTGCCTTGCTTCACATGCTTGAGGTGGGAGTTGCTGGGAGGCTCATTGGCTTTGTTTCTCATAAATATTATGTTTTTTTGCAATGCTGGACACACACAGTGACTGACTGAGTCTTCTCTGACTGAGGAGGTCTGACGTGTCCCAGGAGATTTAGGAAAAAATGGGGTGTTGCAGGGGGCTGGGATGGTCAGGCCCCAGCCCGGCACGGTTTGGCTTTGCTCCCGATTTGCAGAACGCTACGTTTTAAGTGTAAAGAAATGTCACAGTGACTTTAACCAGAGAGCCTTTAATCACTGTCAGGCAGTTGTTTAAACAGGCTGGCAGAGGGTTTACCCTTCCAAAGAGTGATAGAGCCTTTACATTTATAATGCCTTTGTTATGCATCCAATAACTAAGGACACCAACCAGATTTTACTGTTCACATAAGAACACCAGTCACCACCCAGAGACCCATGCAATACTATCCCCCTGGCATACCAATGAACTGTCTCTTTATTTCTTTAAACCTCCCTATCTTCCTGGAAAGGTATCATTTTTCCAGGTGTGATCTCCAAGGGCCCTTGAAACTCCTTGCTGGTTATATTCCTGGTGGTCCAACTGAGCCCATCCTCCAGGAAGGGAAAAGGAAGGGGCTAACTTGGCCAGCAGTTAAGACCTCATTCAGCTGAGCAGAAGGACGGCGAAGGGGGAGGG
>NW_017728955.1:54569-58191 GCF_001723915.1 Gavialis gangeticus
GGGGGGGGGGGGGGGGGGGGGGGGGTACAGGGCCTCTAATCTATCCACCTGGGTATTGCTCAGAGAAAAACTTCCAGAGGAACCTCTGGTTCTGGGGTCCTGGAGCCTCATCCTGTCCCGCCGTCCAGGGTGAATTTCATTGAGCATTTGTACAAGTGCTGCAACACCACTACATGCCGCAGTCCTGCTGTGGCAAACTCTACCACGGGTCCTGGTGCAAAACACCCATCCCCTCCTAGAGAGGCTTTGAGGCTCCGGACGTGCAAAATGAGCCCTGATATTTGTACATGCGAAGGCCACATCCTCCACATGTGTGCTCACGTGGGGATGTCGCACGTGCAGGTGGTGAAACAGAAGACCGCTCCGTCTGGGCGTGGCGGGTGGGAAGGTGCAGGGCAGATGCCCTGAGCAGTGGGATTTTAAATGCTCATTCTGCAATGTAGGAGATGCCGTGGCATCGGTCCAGGTGGTTTTGTGCTGTACCTGGAAGGGAGGTCCCCTTCTTCCGGACCTTTGAATAGCTTTGTGTATTTAAGGGTGGAGATCTGCCCTTTGCACTGCAGGCAGGCCCCGCTACGAGAGTCTACTATAGCCTCCCAATGGGAGGATCTTGGCTGCACACTTGATTGTATGGAGATGGGGGATTTCTCCCTAGCTTGCTCCTTCAGCCTTTTGGTTAAAGGCAAGCGAGACTTGTGCGTAGGATGCCTGCCACGGGTTTGGGAGTATCTGATGAAGCCACCGGATGAAGGGTCTTGGAGGAAGGCTTGCCGGTGGTAGCACCACACGGACTTGAACGACTGAGCTCTGCCCAGTGGGCAGAATTGGGAACCGATTTGGCTAATTTGGCCTGAGACAAAAAAAAAAAAAAGAGCAATTTCTCTCTGTTTGCACAGCACAGATTTTTTTTTCTCACCTCTTTAATTTGCTCCTAAAAGCAGTTAGCAAAATTCTCATTATCCATCAGCCTCAGGCGGCCTTTCCAAAAGGCATCACTCTGAACTGCGCATTAATTGCAAAGGCTTCTCTGTATTTACTGTGTAGCAGGACTGAATTTTTCATCGCAGGATGAAGCATGGATCTGCCACGGAGCACAATCAATACCATTCTGGGCTGGGGAAAAATTAGCAAGGCCATCAAATTTATGCATGTAATGTTATCGCAGCTCTCAGACCAAAGGCAAGATATATATGTGTGTGTATTGACTTGTTTAATCAAGCATCCCTGCACTGCTGTTGGAAAGAGACTTCTGGATAAAATGGGTTATTTGACCTAAGCCTTTCCCTTTTCAAGGTTGTGTGAGATGCCTCCCAGAGAACTGGTCTTAAGGGTTGCAAGATTATTCAGCCCCCAGGTACAGCTCCACCATTGCTGTTCTCCAACTGCAGCCTGCTGTAGTAAGCTGGATTTTCCAACCCCGTTGCAGGAAGGCAAGTAAGGCAGAAAGAGAGGCAGAAGTGGAAGAGAAGCTGGCACATGGAGAAGGAAAAGCCCTGTTATAGCGCTGCATCAGCTAATTATGAAACTGGTGCAAAAGCCCATCAGTGTAGTGCATGCACAGTCCTCACTACCCCCTTAGCACTGCATCTGTCCTGATAATTATGGCCAGAAGTTTCAGGGACACCCCTGTGCATGTCACAGCTGCGAATCCACCCTGGATTTAAACATGGCTGCAACAAGTCAACCCTCCCAAAACCCCCATGCCTGGCCCCAGACAGAAAAACAGGCCCAATTTGGCTAATCTAGGCACATGCATTAGCGAGGTCTTCATTCCCTTCTGCAAGGTCAGGCCTCAATTCGGAAGAGGGAGAAGGAAAGGTGGCGGCCGTCCAGGACCATTTCTGCCGTCGCTAGGATGAGTGCGACTGCTCCATTGGGACTGCGAGAGGAGTGATCAATTGGAGCTACTCGGAGCTGGGCCAAGGCCCAGACAGCTCCAGTATCCTTAAATGCCCATCAGCAGAGACGTTCACTGACAGACGCGGTGCGTACCACGAAGTCGCAGGCTGGCATCAGCACCAAATTAAGAAGTGCTCTCCTTGGCCTGAATGGGATGCAAGGAACGAACATCAGCTCCTGGCACCCGTGTCATCCCTGTGGCTCATGCGGGTTGGTATTGCCGGCTCTGGTATTCGTGCCCTTCACAAGGTTTGCTCACACAGGGATGTTTAAAGCCTATTGACTGGGGATATGATAGTGCTGGACAGATCCTTGTCAGAGAGGAAAGAGGATATATGGACAGTCCCGAGGAATGGAGCAGGGCAGGAGGGCCATGGCCAGTGCTGGCTCTGAGTGCCCCCTCCCTCATGTGCCAGCCAGCTGGATGCCCTTCTCACTCCCCAACAGGGAGGCCTGGGGAGACAGAGTCCTATATATGGGGATACTGGTCGGGAGCAAATAGTGGAGTTTTCAATTGCAATTCATTGCAATTGCATTCACTTGCCTGGTGGTCCTTACCTCCTTATTGCAATGCAGGCACCTACCAAGGAGAAGAGGTCCTGGCTTCTCCAGACCCCACCTGCCCCAAGTTTTACAGTCCGTTGCCTCCATCAAAATGAATTCTGGTTGATCCTGGCAGACTTCAGAGATTAGGCAATGCTGGGCAGGGAGAAGGTCACATTTGAAATCTCCACCATGGCTGACTTCCTATGGCATCCCCATAGCTAACAGTGTCCTGCCCGAGCACCAGGAGCTTCTGCTGGATACGATGCTGTTCCTCACTTCCTACCTTAGAAACTAATGCTGGAGCTGTCTCTGTGTGATATTAGGAAGCTGGCTCTCAGCTTCCTAATATCCAACCTCAACTTCTCTTGCTGCAGCTTGAGCCCATTGCTCCTTGTTCTGTCATCTGCCACCATTAAGACCAGTCCAGCTCCATCCTCTTTGAAACCAGTCTGTGTGTTGCACCTCAAATATGTGATGCACCTCCAGTCTGTGTGATGCACCTCCAATCTGTGTGTTGCACCTCAAATATGTGATGCACCTCCAATGTGTGTGATGCACCTCAAATATCTGATGCACCTCCAGTCTGTGTGATGCACTTCAGATATGTGATGCACCTCCAATCTGTGTGATGCATCTCAAACTCCCAAAGGGTCTGGCTGCCTACAGACACAAGAAGCCATTTCTCTGCTGCCCTGACAAGTACACTCCCTTGGCTCCCGTCACTGTTGCTGCAGCTCAGCTCGCATGCCTTGCCCCCGATGAGACCATATCACTCCACCTGGGAACCTCTCCAGCATTTTCCCAGTGTCCCATGGCTAGACTTTTAGGCTCCCAAAATAGGGCTATTCAGGGCCCCTCTGGTCTGGCCTCCTGCTAACACAGGCCCCAAAATCCAAACCCAGCAATTCCTGCACAGTGACCAGGAGCTATGCAATCTTTGACTTGTTTCACGTGTCTCCTGCCAAGTGGGAGACAGGAGGACCAGGTCCTGGGCTGGGGCTAGGCAGACTGGGCTTTCCCCTGTGTCCTCCATGGGTTGCCCATGTGTTTTTGAGAGGGTCAGTAGGGTCTGTGTCATCACTCCTGCTTAATCTCCCAGGGGACGTGTGACGAAATAGTCCACTAATGATTGAGAGACACTCAGACATTACAAGGACAAAAGCCATGTACTGATGGC
>NW_017728955.1:63191-65120 GCF_001723915.1 Gavialis gangeticus
TTTTCCCAGTGTCCCATGGCTAGACTTTTAGGCTCCCAAAATAGGGCTATTCAGGGCCCCTCTGGTCTGGCCTCCTGCTAACACAGGCCCCAAAATCCAAACCCAGCAATTCCTGCACAGTGACCAGGAGCTATGCAATCTTTGACTTGTTTCACGTGTCTCCTGCCAAGTGGGAGACAGGAGGACCAGGTCCTGGGCTGGGGCTAGGCAGACTGGGCTTTCCCCTGTGTCCTCCATGGGCTGCCCATGTGTTTTTGAGAGGGTCAGTAGGGTCTGTGTCACCACTCCTGCTTAATCTCCCAGGGGACGTGTGATGAAATAGTCCACTAATGATTGAGAGACACTCAGACATTACAAGGACAAAAGCCATGTACTGATGGCTCTGCACCCCTGTGCCACGATCTCCCAGGTGTTTCATTCTCCCTATATTACATCCCATCTAGTTTTGTTCGTGCCCTTTTTGGGGTGCGGGCTCCCCACATGTCTTATACGGAAGAGCATCTCGTGCCTTTGAGCAGAGACAGAGCGGACCGTCTCTGAGGCAGCACAGCTGGTTGGATTTCTCCTAAGATTTTACATCTGTTCTTTCCAGTTGAACAGTTTAATCTAAGCTTAGATAAATGTTCAGGCTAGGATGACCGGTCTGACCCTTGTGTCTGGACAAAGACCACAGTGCGGCTGGAGTATGTTATCACTAGTCATGTGGGGTACACAGCTTATCCATAGCATCATGGAAAATGAGGGTTGAAGGGACCTCAGGAGGTTGCATCTAGTGCAGCCCCCTGCTCCAAGCAGGACCAGCCCCCACTACATCATCCCAGCCAAGGCTTGGTCTACCTGGGTCTTCAAAACCTCCAAGGATGGAGAGTCCACCACCTCTCTGGGGAGCCTGCTCCAGTGCTTCACCACCCTCCTCATGAGAACATTTTTCCTAATATCTGAAACCTCAACTTCCCTTGCTGCAACCTGAGCCCGTTGCTCCTTGTCCTGTCGTCTGCCCCCACTGAGACCAGCCCAGCTCCGTCCTCTTTGCAGCCCCTGCAGGGAGTTGAAGGCTGCTGTCAAATCCCCCTCAGTCTTCTCTTCTGCAGACTAAATCAGCCCAGGTCCCTCAGCCTCTCCTCACCAGTCCTGTCCCCCAGACCCCAACCATTTTCATCACCCTCCACTGGACTCTCTCCAACTTGTCCACATCCTTTCTGTAGTGGGGGGCCCACAACTGGACACAGGACTCCAGATGTGGCCTCCCTTGTGCCAAATAGAGGGGAAGAATCACTGCCTCCATCTGCCGGCAACACTTCTCCCAATGCAGCCCAGGATGCCAATCGCCTTCTTGGCACCAAGGGCACACTGCTGGCTCCTGTCCAGCTTCTTGTCCCCTGTCCCCCCAGGTCCTTTTCTGCAGAGCTGCTGCTTAGCCATTTGGTCCCAAACCTGTCCCGATGCATGGGATTGCTCCATCCAAAGTACAGGACTTTGCACTTGTCTGTCTTGTGGTAACAGCTGCATGAAAAGGGTGAGCAATATTTACATACCCGTGTCATAATAAAATCAGCCACCTTTTTGCAGCAGAAGAGGATGGGAAGTGATGGACGGCCAGGCAAGGCCTTGCAGCGCACTGACAGCACAGAGGAGTAACAAAGGAGACTGCTGTGATGCTGAGAGCTCGAGGCAGGCTTGGGGAGTCATTTTGTTAGCGCTCTAAAAAAGAAAAGGTTTTAATTAGCAGCAGCCATTGTTCCTGCTGAGAGGTTAATGCGGAGCTTTTCATGGATTATTCATGAGATTTCTTTTTGAGCCACTTCCATCAAAGCCCTTCCTTTGACTCCTGCTTGAGTTAAAATTAGTGATGGCCACAGGGATGTGGGGCCAGAGGGGCTCGGTAATACATTATAGCACCATTCATTACAGCCTGTTCCAGCCTCCACT
>NW_017728955.1:70120-71016 GCF_001723915.1 Gavialis gangeticus
ATACATTATAGCACCATTCATTACAGCCTGTTCCAGCCTCCGCTAACCTGGGCATGATAGAAAGTGCTTGCCATGCAGGGTCTGGGAAGTACTTTTGTGAAACAAGTGGATCTCAGCCCCTTCTCCACAGGGAGCTGGACCACGTTTCTGAAACCGAACCGCCACTCCGCTCCATGCTAATTGACAGCATTGCTGGCCGCGCCTGGAGCATGCAGGCATTAAGCATTTGATCCCTACCTCCACCCCTATATGGTAGGTTGGCACATATTATTCCATTTTATAGAAGGGAAAACTGAGGCATCAGAGTGAAAGGGCTGTGCAGCAAGTTGGGGGCTGGGCCAGGCTCTCTGGATAAGTTGCCTCTTGACCCTCCTTCCTCACATCCACCCTGCTTTCTAAATGGTCAGGTCTTCAAGGCAAAGGCTCTACTTTGCAAAAGACCTTGGACCGTGGTAGATAGCAAATACAGGAGGGTTTCTGGCAAGATTTTGGCAACTTCCTTTTCTGCACAGAACCACAAAAAGCCAAGAGATAGATTCATTGCAGTACTTTAATGCCCAGAGTTGCCAGCTCGCATGATTTGATCACCCTACTCAGGACATCTGAATTTTTCCTTAAAGTCCCCGGACTTGGAGTCAATACTGTGGCTTTAATTATTTTTTTTTAAGTAAGTTCTTTGCCATCAAGAGGTAGTGAAAAGCTTGGAAGCGTGACCTGAATCCCCCTCTACTGGCTCCAAAACCTGAATGCCAAAGCAGAGAGTTGCTTTTCATTGCTTTTACATCAGATTTGTGCTTTTGCGGGGAGGCCTAACTCATGATTTTGAGAGCCGAAAGGTGACAGCTCTGCAAATCTCAGTCAGCGCTGTCATTGCAAACAGCGAGTCCCACCCTCCA
>NW_017728955.1:76016-77599 GCF_001723915.1 Gavialis gangeticus
GCCGAAAGGTGACAGCTCTGCAAATCTCAGTCAGCGCTGTCATTGCAAACAGCAAGTCCCACCCTCCAATGCAGCGAAGGAAACATCCGAGAAAGTCAGAAGCCTATTAAAATAAATAGGTTTTTGATTTAAGATCCCACAGGAAGCCTGCCAGCGGGAATGACAAGATTTCCTATAACAACTTCAGGACAAATAAATCCGCCAGTAAAAATCCTCTCGTTAACAATAGAGAAGCTTCTAATTGCAGTCATTAGCAGAACCTGCCCACTGGCAGGACCAGTGCAATTTCCTCAGTCAAAAGCCAACTTCAGAGCAAGCAAATGTGGGCTACATCAAACTTTCCGCTCCCGGGGAGGGTCTGGGGCAGCTCTCTCAGGCTAGAGGGACCCCTGAGAAAACATCCAATTCCTAACCTTCAAAAAGCCCTTAACCCTGAAGCAGATTTCTAAACTAACCACGCTCCCAGACTGCAACCCCAGCACCCGTCTCTTCCTAGACGAAGCTCACAGCCTGGCACTGATCCTTGCCCACCCAAGCAGACAGCACCTAGGCCAGGGGTGGGCAAAATGCAGCCCCTGGGCCAGAGGCGGCTTGCCAGGCCATTCTCTCCAGCTCGTGAGGGCCCTAAAAAATTTAGAAAATTAATATTTATCTGCCCCTGGCTGCCTGTCATGCGGCCCTCGATGGCTTGCCAAAACTCGGTGAGCAGCCCTCCGCCCAAAATAATTGCCCGCCCCTGGCCCAGGCTGAGCTCTCACGCTGCAGCGAACCTCAACATCTTGCCGGAAGCCCTCATGGATTCACTATCTACCAAGGCGCTAGGACTTTTGCAAAGTAGAGCCTTTGCTTTGACGACCAGGGGACTCTTAGCCCCTCTTCTAATGGAGTCGGGCCAGTCGAGCCCCTCCATGCATTTCTAACTGGAGCCTGGCTCCTAATGGCAAATGCTGTGTCCTCTGTAAGGGAGCAGTTTCAGCTCAACTCCCCGTGGCAAAACGACCTCTGGCAAGGTCTCCGTTACCTGGGGGCAGAGGGGGTAAAGGGGCGAGAGAAGCCTGAACTGGCAGAGTGTCCTTCTGCTTGGCTTCGGAGGAGCGAAGCGTATTGCCCTCGGCGGTCTTTAGCAGCAGAGGCCAGCCCGAGTGCAGAGGTCTTCAGAGTAAGAGGCACACCGAGTCTCTGATATAAAGAGATGTGCTTTCTCCAGCAGGCGCTTGCACACGGAGAACAGGGGGCTTCTGCCTGTGCCAACCGAGGGGTGACTCTGCCACCGGGAGAGACTCAATGCTGCTGCCAGTGCCGGGAGTCCCACATCAGCCACGCCACCATCCCACATCCGTGCCCACCCTGCTCAGCTCCACTCTGGCCATGCTGCCTGCAAGCATGGGAAGGCAGGCTCCGGGCTCCGGGCTCCCCTTAACCTGCAGCAGCTGCCAGGTCCTGCCGCCCTGCAAGCTGGGAGCCCCCTCTGGCAGGGCTGTGGGGGCTAGGGGGCTGCCGATCAGGAGTGAGGGGCACCAGCAGGGCAGGCGGGGAATGTGGCTTGGGAGTGAGGGGCAATGGCGTGGGCGCAGGGCACTGGC
>NW_017728955.1:77827-83620 GCF_001723915.1 Gavialis gangeticus
TGCGGGGCAGGGGGCGGGGGGGCAGCTGCAGCTGGACCCACCTCCTGGTGAGTGAAGAAGCAAGGAAAGCTCTGACTTTCCATGATAAAAAAAATGAAATCGCATGCCAGTATTTCGAATGTGTTTTATGATAATGATTGAGGCACTGGTGGGCTTCCAAATTGCTTTAAAATTGTAAATATAATCAATAAAACATTGCGTTCAGCTGTCTGTTGTTGGCATCCTCCCATCTATGAGAGATGGTGGGTATTGCAGCCTGTTCAACTGATTCCTGTATGTATAGTAGTGTTTCATTTTAATCCCAGGAAAAAGTGGATTTGGGGCTAAAAAAATCGGAGAATTGGGGGGTTTTTTTTAGAGAATTTGGGATTTTACGACAGAGAACGCCAGCAGGATCCCTGCTGATCACGCTCCACCGTGGAAGCAGTGGGGTGCTCTGTCTCTCTTGCCTTTAAGAGGAGGAGGCAGCCAGGAGTGAAATGCAAGGGGGCACACCCCTCTTCTTCAAACAAGACAGCCTTTGGTGGCCAGCTGCAAACCTAGGCAGGGTCCTGGGGTCAGGATGACTGAGCGTGGCCTGAGCAGAGACCCCATCAGTTAGAGGGATCAGCCGTGTCCCTTTGGGGTCCCTGTTGTCTTTCTCTGCATGTCCCAGGGTTCCAGCTGGGACCCTCGTTTCAAGCCGGTTTCCTACTCGAGCTCATGGATACCAGACCCTGAAGCAATTCCCCGGTCAGTGTTACTTGCACTGGACCACCCCAGAGCATTTTCTGTAGATAAACGTTCTCCTGATGGCCCCTTCTCTACGGGTGAGAAGACACGTAATGGAAGTATCACAGGAAAACTAAACTTGCTAGAACAGTTGGCCACGGTAAGACTAAAACATGTTGGAGGTGGTCTAACTTGCCCTGCTACATCAAAACCTACTACGATAAAAAGGGTCAACGTGTATTTGGTCACTCAACTAAACTAGCGAAACGGCAATTTTTCAGGCCATGTTGTGACATGTATGCAATCAATACGCAATGTGTACGAGCGCCCTACCAGCCCCAGCTGCATGCAGCAACCAGCATCTCCTACTCCCCTGGACCAGAGTGAAAGTAAACCCATCCCTTCCTACTGTGTAGCAGGATACAGTCGAGTCAAAGAAACAGAGGCGCACACAACTATTGTAGAAAAGTGGCAGAACAGGACCTCATTTGGTCACAGGACCTTTTCCACAGCTCCCTGCTAACTTTGATGCCATGTGTTTGCCCATTTTGCTGGTGGGCTGTGCTTAGGGGAACTGCGTGGGTTGGAAATGCTCATCCCATGGCATGCAATTGCATGGCAGATGTCAATCAGGCACCACCAGGCAGCTCTCTGCCTTATGTTGGCCTCGTCTCCCAAATGATAAATGAATATTGAAACAGGCCAGTTGGTACCAATCCATCTGGACTGAATGTTTTAATGTCTGAATTTCCAGGAGGAAAATTAGTGAGTGCTTCCCTGGTTCATCTCTGCTTTTTTGATGTTTAATCTCATTAAAAGCATGTGTTTTTTTGGTTTTGGGGTTTGTTTGTTTTGGGGGGGGGGTTCTGCTGCAGATGCTGGAATCTCAGTCTCTGATAATACTGAGAGGGTTTGCTGGTGACCAGGAAGCATTTCTCTTTGCCAGATATATGCTACAAAATGCATTTGAAAGCAAGCTCTTTTTTGGACTAGGGATGGGATGATGGACCTGGGTGTCCGAACCGGATTGGGTTTAGAGTTTGGTGCTGAGAACAGGCTCAGAGCTATACAACCTACATGGCTAAAGACCATCTTTGCCCTGTGGTGCAGAAGACTGAGACTGAGGGTTAGAGACTGGGGAATGACTTAATGTGGTGGTGATTCTCTAGGCTCTCTTGTGGGCCTTGCAGAACAAAGATGATATTTAGAGGGCGAGGCCATTTTTCCATTCATCTCCAGTTGTTTGAGGGTCTAGTGTGAGATAGTTTCCTTTGGTGTCCCTCTGCATTTGGGTTTCAGTGTTGAAAATCCCCTCTGTGCACCTACACTGCACCCAGCCACTCACAAATCAGTGGGGAAAGAGGAGACCGAAGCAACATCTCCTCCAGGTTTGGAGACCACCAGAGCAGCTGCCCAGAGACCAGCTCTCCTCCACCCAGGGCTCAACCAGGGAAGCTTGAACGGGCAGCTTTTTGGCTGTTCTCTCTTTTCCTACTTAATACTCACCCCCCTGCTCTCCAGTATTTCTAGGAGCCTTTCTGTAGATGAAAGGGAAAGGTTGATATGGAAGTGATCACTTCCTGTACATCTCCAGGGCTGGATCAGTGTAGCCGCTGCTGTATGTAGCCTTCCATGTGGGAACAAGACCCAGAGCCTTGTCAGCACAGCCCTTGGGGCTTCTCAGCTCTAGCTTATGTTAATAGTAACTGGGCAGGTCTACCTGAGATGCTTGACCGTGTGGTAGAGCAATTTGACTGTGCAGTAAGTGTTCATGTCTACACATGCAAATGCTTACTGTGCAGTAAATTGCTCTACTCACAAGTAGATACAAGTATATATGTATATATACTTGTGAATACATGTAGCAAATGTACTCATGAGTATTCGCTGTGCAGTAATGCACTTGCTGTTGCTGACCATGTAGAACTATCTTCTACCCCTCTTGGTGGGGGGTAGAAGATAGTTGTCACTTCAGCCCCAAGAGGGGTGCCTGGCTGATGTCGCCCAGGTGATGAGAGACCAGTCAGCCGGCACTGGGGAAGGGGATAGTTTGTATGCCGGACTCAGCCAGATGAACCCAGCCATGATGGGGCAGGTGCCCAAGCAACAGGAACCCGAGCACATCCCTCACTGAGCTCCCAGAGCACGCAAGCATGCAAAGCTATGGTGAAGGCTGGTTCTTCCCCAGCAAGGGATAGAGCCACTCGGCAGGAGCTCCTGGAACAATTCATTCAAGTATTTAGGCACTGGGAACATGGTATTATTGCCATACACAGCATATCCGTAGCATCATGGAAAACAAGGGCTGGAAGGGAGCTCAGGAGGTCACATCTAGTCCAACCCCTGCTCCAAGCAGGACCAGCCCCAACTGCATCATCCCAGGCAAGGCTTTGTCTCCCGGTATTCCTCCCCGATGCAGGGCCAGGGGCTTGCCTTGCTTGGAAAACAGTCTTGCTGAGCTGTGGCTGTTCCCAGGTCGGCTTCCTTCTTCCCCAAAGTGCAACGATGAGCCAAAGGGGCAAAAAAGTTGAATGCCAAGGGCTAGGATCAGCAATCCCCCAGCCCCCACCACCACTGTGACCCCCCCACCCAGTACTGGTGCCAGTGAGCAGAGGCTGGTGACTGCATGAAGAAGGACAGAGCTGCTCTCTCCCTATGACGGCTAACGCCTCCAGGTCTATGCAATTGCCCAGGCTGCCATATAGAAAGTGTTGTGGTCTCCAAGGCTGCTCACGTGGCACTTTCGACCCATTGTCTATTCATTTAAAGGCAAGAACCACTAAAGAAGCAGCAGCAATTAGCAATGAGCTGCGAGGGTGGCTGGCACTCAGCCTACCCCGCATCACACTCTCCATTTCAGCATCATCTGCAGGCTTGGCGGGGAGGGGACGGGGGGGAGGAATCCCATGCTGACCCCACGCTGGCAAGTACAAAAGGTCTTTGAGTTCCTGGAAGAGACGCTTTAAATATTTCTGTAATCACATCTCTCTCCCCCGCCCCGGGTGGCATACAGCCCTGTTAATGAAGATTAAATAGGTTCGCAATGCCTGCGTACAGAGCTGCAGAGGACAGTAAATCTGCCTGCTTCTAGCCAACGCACATGCACAGGAAATCTAATTGCCATTTCTGAGTGGTGATTAGACCCGCCGCAAGCTGTCTGCCGGAGATGCCAAGCCAACGAGGCCCCTCGAGCTGCCCTCTGGGAAAAAGTTCAGGCCAGAGAAAGAGGAGAGGGGGGGAGGCACCGTAACAGTGAAGGGGCAGCAGGAGTCGGATTGGAAAGTGCCACCGTGGCTTCGTCACTGCCGGAGCAGGGAGGCGATGGGATGGATGCCCGAGGAAGGTGGGGGGCTCTCCATCATCGGAGGGGTTCAAGGAGAAGCTGGACAGCCCCTGGTCGAGGATGATGTAGGTGTAGTGATGCCTGGGGTTTGCCTCCCCATTCTTGCTAGGATGCTTGTCAGGATCTTTTTAAGCCTCTCTTAGAGGCACTGGGTATGGGTTGCAGCCCTGGTGGCGGATGGGGACTGGCTGTGCCAATGCTCCTGCTGGGCCCAAACCTGGAGTTTCCTGGTTATGGGGTCCCACAGCTCAGGGTCAGATCAATGGGGTCAGAAAGGACTTTTTCCCCATGGTCCGATCGGCGTGGACTAGGGAAGGGTTGCTTTCCACTGTAGCTGGGGGTGGCCCTCTGCCTGGGGTCTCTTGGCTTCTATTAGACTTTGCAGCAGCAGGACGTTGGCGGCCGTGGTCCCCTGCTTTCCCTGCGGCAGGTTCAAGTGTGACATCTTGTGTCAGGGTTGATGGTAGTTTTACTAAAAGCTTAGACAATGGGTTTGTCCGGGATGGTTTGGACAGGACTGATCCTGCCTCAAGCAGGGGTTGGACTAGACGTGACCTCGGCAGGTCCCTCCCATCCCTCTTGCTCTGTGATGCCAGGCAAAGCCGACGGGTTTAAGACCCGGCTGGTTTTCCTTACTGCCACCCCGACCTTCTCTCTGACAAGAAGACAAACAAAATGTCAGGGATGATTAAGAAGGGAACAGAAAACAAAACAGAGAGCATCATGCCGCCGCTTTATAAATCCCTGGTTAATCTGGCCGTGCCCCGCTGGCCCGAGAGCTCTCCAGTGCAATGGAGAGAGCAATCCTGCTGATGCTCCAGGAATGGGATCCAGCTCATTCCTCCATGCCTTCGGTGCATCTGCAGAGTTAAAACATGGCCCTCATTATAATGATGGAAGCAGAAGGAAGATGATTTAAGGTGCCCCATAAGTGTATAATTGGCTATAGCAGGACAGCCGTATGGAGTTGCATATCATGGAGAACTAAGGCTGGCAGGGACCACTGCAGATCACCTAGTCCAACCTACAAATGAAAGATGCTGGGAGGAGAGCTGAGCAGTTTGCAAAGCAGGAGGGGAGCACATGGCTGCCCCGCAGGGCATGAGGGAGGGAGCGCATTTGCTGGGGTACCACAAATCCCTGCAGCTCTAAATTTGGGATGAGGCCACAAGTGCTGACAGCTCGCATAACAATTGAAACCCATTTAAAAATTCAGCGTGTGCTGAGTAATCAATAAACCGGTTCCCCCCACCCCTAAAAGAGCAAATTGTAATTCAAGCCACAGGTCAGAAGATGGTGTACTCTTTCAGGGAGCGCAGGGTGCGGCCCGTTTCAAATCGCCGAATGTAATTTAGATCTTCCGAGGTGACCATCGCGGGTAGAAGTTGCCTTGGAAATTGGTCAAGACTCTGGACTCAAACTGAAGAGAACCAGATTAGGGTCTGGCTATGCCGCAGACTCCCGGCGTACTCTGAGCAAGTCCTAGAAGGTTTTACAGGACCAGACCCTAGGTCCATCTTGCCCCAGCTCCTGTGTCACACCATGGTGGATGCTGGAAGAGAGAGTGACCTGTGTCTGACCAGGGTTTCCCCCCGTTCCTCTCTCCCTTGCAGCCTCCGGCATTTAGGGTCTAGGAGGTTCGGCTACAGAGGCCATGCCCCTCGCTCCCATGCTCAATACCTACTGATGCCCCTTTCCTCCAAGAATAGTTTCATAGTTTCATAGACTAAGGGTCGGAA
>NW_017728955.1:83631-84704 GCF_001723915.1 Gavialis gangeticus
GCTGGATGGCGAATTCCAGCAAGTGATGATCACTATTGCCCGCTCCCTTGGTGAACCTGGCTAAACTGTCCACTTCCACCACATCTGGTGGAGAAGTCCCGCACGTTAATGACCTGCTGGGTGAAAAAGAGCTTCCTGTTGTTCATCGTGAGCTTTCTACCTCCTACCTCCATTGTAGGACGCCTAGTTCTCATACTATGAGAGGCAGTAAATAATAAATCTCTGCTGAGTTTCCCTTTGCACTGAGTGTTTTGCAAAGCCGTGCCACGTCCCCCTCAAGCGTCTCTTTTCTAAACTGACCAGGCCTGGCCTCGTTAGTCTCTGGCCTCCCATATCACCAATCATCCTTGTTGCCCTTCTCTAGTCCTCTTAAAGCCTTTTCGAGGTGCGGGCACACTGTTCAAGGTGCGGATGCACCGGGGATTTATAAAGGGGCATCGTGATACTCTCCGTTTTGTTTTCCATTCCCTTCTTAATCATCCCTAACATTTGGTTTGCCTTCTTGACGGCTGTCGAGCAATGAGCTGATGTTTCACGGCGTTGGAAGGGACGTTGAGGACAACCCGCTGCACGCAGGTAGGCTGGAGCCTTCCTAAACCATCCCAGACATGCTTCTGCCACTTCTTCTTGGCATCTGCCAGTGAGTTACCCAGCCCCAGCTCTTCAGATGTGTTAGGAGACCTGTCCCTTAATCTTCCCATGCCTCTCATCTACAAAATGAGCCTGGCTCTTGCCCAGCTCACAGACAGAGACATTTCAAGGTAGTCCCCCTGTTGCTGTAGCTATGTTCGTTTCCGGTGATAATTAACTGGGGAGCGGCCTATCTTGGACAGATGTGGATGTTTCGGTATGTCTCAGCAAGACGCTGCTACCTTTTGCATGGCTCAGCGATCGAGGCGGATGCACTTATATCTAGCAGACCAACAACCGGCTGTTTATCACCTGAAGCTCTGATTCAGCAAAACATTACAACCCACATTTCATCAGAAGCATGTGAGCAATCCCACTGCTGCTCAGCATAACACTTGAGCAGCTGCTTATATCCCATTAAATTCACCAGGACTGAAGAGTGC
>NW_017728955.1:89704-92205 GCF_001723915.1 Gavialis gangeticus
GCTCTGATTCAGCAAAACATTACAACCCACATTTCATCAGAAGCATGTGAGCAATCCCACTGCTGCTCAGCATAACACTTGAGCAGCTGCTTATATCCCATTAAATTCACCAGGACTGAAGAGTGCTAAATTTAAGAACGCGCTGCAGTGGCTTGGGGGTGAGTCTATTCAGGCCCGTTTCAGCCGTCGCATCATTTCTACGACTTTAGAGCAGAGCCTGGGCTTCAATGGGAATGTCCTGAGGCGTCGGAGAGAAGCAGGGCTGGAAGGGACATGGGGAGGTCATCTAATCCAACCTCCTGCCCAAGGAAAGCTCTTGTGGCCTGGATGGGGCTTGAACCCACGGTCTTGGCATTAAGTAAATGAGCTAAAAGATGGGAAAAGTGCCCCGGGTCCCACAGGCAGGATCATCTTCGGAGCAGCTGTCTCATTTCCCGCTATCCCTAGTGTCAATCAGCTGCCGCTTCACACTGGATATGCGAGGCGATAACTGAAACGATTAAATAACGAGTCTCTGAAGAAGTCAGAGCTATTTGGCAGGGAGAGAGGGGACGGGATACAGCACGCTCTGGTCTAGTACATACCCCCACACTAATTGACTGTCTGGTTCGCCGTCAAGTGCTGATGGCACACGTGATGGCCACAGCGCTGTGCTGACACGATGCATAAACTTTGTTCAGCGTATTAGCAATACGAGACTAGGCAGCCTTTCAAAACCAGTGGAGAGCTCCTGGTGGCTTGGAGATCATATCGTTCCTGGGGCTGTTTCACTTGCTCCTGAGAGTGGCATCAGACCAGGAGCTAAGACACGGTCATCGGCACAGCCCCAGGCCACCAAAAAGTTCCCCCACTTTCCAATTCTCCTTTTGTACACCGACCAAAACAAACGGCGTATTGCATCTCTGTCTTGAATGTCTCAAACCATCCTGGCCCGTGGGCTTGTTTCACATTTGACCTGGCTGTTCCCGTTCCAGCCGTAGCATCCTGGTAATGGACTATCTCACCTTATACCATCAACTCTCCTTCCCATTGCTTGGCAGGGATACACATCTGGCCCACGTGCCAAGTTTTGTTTCCGTGAGGAGTTCGTGCACTGGTCAGGTTTGCTAATGAGGTCTACTCTGGCCAATGATTGAACACAGCCTGGGTGTGAGCAGCATATGTTGAGCAACGCTCTGGAGAGCCTTGCACATCTATGACGCTTTATTATTATTTGTATGACCTTAATGCCTTAGAGCCTGGGAGCCCGTTGTGCCGGGCTCTGTACAAGTTTCTCAGGTCTCCCACGTGGGCACATGGGTGAGGATGAAATCTGGCCTGGCTAAGGGGACACAGCAGGGCTGTGGATGATGCCCAAGACAGCAGAGACTCCGGCTCCCTCCTACTGAGCCGTGCCTGCAGAAGTAAAACACTATCTGGAGCCGACCAAGACAGCAGGCCCTGAGCTGCCCGCAGATCTGCAGATTCGGCAGGGCCTGGTTTTGCACAGATGCTTTCCAGAGCAGCATTTCCCCAGGAGGGAAGGAGGAAATGGCATCAGGAGAGGCGCCCGCCACAGACCGGCAAGGGCCTCCACCGCGGCGCCTGCAGCCATCAGAGGTGGAGCCGTCTGCAGGGGCAGAGAAAGCTGGTGCCGGGTAGCTGGAGGGGGATGCAAGGGTCCCCGAGGTGACCCGAGCTTTCAGACAGAGACAGCAGAGTCAGCCTTTGCAGCGAGCTCGAGCGACAGCAGTCAAGGCAGGAGATGGAGAGGCAGAGGAGAGGGGCGCAGTGCATGTCGTGGGGGTGGGAGACAGCGATCAGGGCTGCAGAGAGTGGCAGGGGAGTCAGACCGGAGGCCTGGGGAAAGGAGCAGGCTCGGAGGGTCTCTCTAAGTGCCTGCCCTGCATGCAGTTGCCCTTCCCTGGGTCTAATCCGTGACTAGCAGGAGCCGCCTGCCATGCCGATGATTGCAGTGTGTGAAATGGCAGGGCTGAGGCCAGAGATTATGGATAAACAGGATGCAGCAAGGCCCTGGATCACTTCCCAAGGCTGCAATGCACCTCCATGCCTCCTGAACACCACCACGCTGCTAGATGACAGCCTGTGACGGATGCCAGGGGGTGGCAAATGATGGATGTTATGGCCCGCATGAGGCTAAATCTCAGCAGGACAGATCCAGCCAGCCAGCCCTCACCTTCCTCTCACTAGCAGGCTGGCTGCACTACGTTCATCCCAAAACACAGCCTTTGACTCAGCGACATGACCGCCACAGGGGACTTGCTGTGTGAATAAGTGCCTAGAAAGTAGAGCATCCACCTGGGCATGAGGCAGCCTGGAAAAAAAAGGCATCAGCAGTCCTGGGAGCAGGACTCCTCAGTCCCAGCTGAATGGCCTCATTCATGGGTGAGAGCATTTCCACTGGTCCTGTCTCTTCCAGGGCCCCCAGGATCTTGGCACCCTGGCACCAATGCAACAAGAAGGGTGACATGCACCCACCGACGGTCCTGCTCAGGACCCGG
>NW_017728955.1:97205-105523 GCF_001723915.1 Gavialis gangeticus
CATGAGGCAGCCTGGAAAAAAAAGGCATCAGCAGTCCTGGGAGCAGGACTCCTCAGTCCCAGCTGAATGGCCTCATTCATGGGTGAGAGCATTTCCACTGGTCCTGTCTCTTCCAGGGCCCCCAGGATCTTGGCACCCTGGCACCAATGCAACAAGAAGGGTGACATGCACCCACCGACGGTCCTGCTCAAGACCCGGTGCTGAGGGCGCTGGCCATGGGGAACACGGCTGCTCTCAAGCCGTCCCCGTCACCCATCCCTCAACATGAGGATGATCCAGTCCTTGAGCCGCAGACCCACCTGCAGGTGTTGCAGGTCTTTCTGTGGGGCAGAGCAGGCTGGCATGCCTCTCCTTGTACCTGCCCTCAAAACAGGCCGCCGCTTGGGTGAGTTCGTGGTGCCATTGGGTCCTTCCCGTGCTTGCCATCAGCATCCGTCTTCTCGAGGTCTGCCTTCGGCACGCCCTTGCAGCATTTCCGCTGTGCCTTGTGAGATCTCGAGCCTTTCCTAAGCTGCAAAATGGCCTAGCAACAGCCTGTTCTTGGGCAGTGGAGAGCAGATAACCCCCTGAGCGGCTGGGTGTCCAGCGGGCTCGGTTTCCGTGCTCGTCCAAGTGAGTCTCCCAGTCAGGATCAGTGTTGCACGGCTGGTCCCTCATGTCCTGCATGCACAAGTCTGAGCGGCACGTGGGTAGCTGCTTCCTTGCAGGGTCACCCCGGCTCCCTCCAGCTGCGCGCGAGACCCCATCAATGCTCCCATTGCCTCTGCAGTTCAATCCCACTGCTCCATCCCACCCCACAGGCTTTCCCCAGGCCCAGGCACCTCTAACTTGCATCTCTCTCCAGTTGTCCACCATGCCTCACTGCCTCTCAGCAACCCCCGGGACTCCTTCCCCTCTCGCCTCATCTCCTCAGCTCCTATGCAAGAAGCTCAATGCTGCCGCCTTGCTGCTCTGGGCATTGATCCATCGGGGACCTTCACACCCTGTTACGTTTTGAGCAGTCCCAGAGGAGTGCTGGTTCATTTAGTCCATTGGATGTGTCTTTTATTGAGCTGCATGGACCTGAAGGCAGCTGCCATCGCCCTTCCCAACAAAGCTTTTGAGCGACAAAGTCGTTGAGCCAACCTCACGCCCCAGCCGCTCTCCTGGAGGGGACTTCTTTGCAATGCTTGAATCCTCTTTCGAATAGCCCCCTCACCCACACTAGCTGCAAATGCTGGCCTGGGCAACTTGTGCTCTGCTTAGCTCAGAGAGGGAGTTCCCTGCTGCCCTCTCGAAAACAGCTTGCCAGAGCATGGTGGCTGCCTGCAGCCGCAGCACGTGTTGGGGCGATAAGGCTGGCTAATAAGGGACAAGATGAATGTGAGCTCTTGATGGCCACCTTTGCAAGCACGCAGCCACTGCTGGGTTAGTAGGAGCACACCCCACACAGCAGGCTGGTCCTCACAACAGTCCGCTAAGGTGGAAAAGCAAGTGAGGAGCTAGGAAAGAAAAGGTCTTGCAGGCCAAGGACAAGAAAGCAGCTTTCCTTCCTTCTGTCTTTGACCTCCTGAGCTTGTTGAGAAGGCCCCAATGACACTTGTCAGGCCAATGCTTTCCCTATTTTGCAATGGGGAAACTGAGGCAGCAGAAAGCAGCTAGTCCAGCACCCCAGAGCAAGCCAAGAGATGGGATCCCAACCCTGAGCCCCACCCAGCTGGAGTGATGTTTCTGCTGTTCATGCTATTGCAAAAAATCATAGAAATGATGGTGGGAAGGGACCGCAGGAGGACACATCTAGTCCTACCCCCTGCTCAAACAGGACCATCCCCAACTCCATCATCCCAGCCAAGGCTTTGTCTAGCCAGGTCTTCAAACCCTCCAAGGATGGAGACGCCGCCACCGCTCTGGGTCACCTGTGCCAGTGCTTCACCACCCTCCTCATGAGAAAGTTTTTCCTAATATCCCACCTCAACTTCCCATTGAACTGGGGCCCATTGCTCCTTGTTCTGTTTCCGTGCAACCACATACATCTCACGTGGCAGCTCAGGGCTTCTGCTCCCTGTTGCTCCAGACACTGAATTTTGTTTTCTTGGAGGGAGCCCCTGCCACCCAGTCTAGGAAGGAGGAGCTCATAGCTGGGTTGCTCCTGGGGCAGCTCATTTAGAGCCTGCCTCTTGCCCTGGAGCATCACACTGAAGGGCAGAGCTCAGGGACCACCAGTCCTCTACAGCCCCTGGCCATGGGGATGACCACTCCCCGCATGGGCACTCAGCA
Organism: Gavialis gangeticus; assembly: GCF_001723915.1. Taxonomy (NCBI): domain Eukaryota; kingdom Metazoa; phylum Chordata; order Crocodylia; family Gavialidae; genus Gavialis; species Gavialis gangeticus. The sequence continues at coordinate 99,462 of NW_017728955.1, forward strand.
GAGCTGGCCATAGAAATCCTAGAGTTGTGGGGATGGAAGGGCCCTCCAGATGCCACATCGAGTCCAACCCCCTGCCTGAGCCCCGTGCAAACCAGCCTGGACAAACCCATTGCCCAACCTCTTACTAAAACGGCAATCACCCTTGATGCAACGCGACACAACTCACCCAAACCTGCCACCGGTGAGGCAGGGGGACCGCAGCAGCCAGCATCTTGTTCACGTGCCCTCGGTGATTCCTGGTAGGAGCTGTGCCCCCACGGCAGAGGAAGGCGACCCCTTCCCCCCGGCAGTCCACAGCCATCTGACCATGGGGGGGAAGGCCACCCCTTCTCCAGGCATCGATTCCTCTGCCTCTCTGCTCTAACAGGGGAGACGTTTTCCCTGAATTTCAAGCTAAACCTGCTTTGCTGCATCTTCCAGCCATTGGCCCACGTCCTCCTCTCTGCAGCAAGAGAAAAAAGGTGTTTCCCCCTTCTTTACGGCAGCCCTGCCAGTATTAAGCCCTAGGGAGCAGAAGGATCCTATGTTATAGCCTCACAGATCTTCAGGTGGGTGGTATCAACTGGCCAAGATCTGGCACTAGGGGAAAAGCACAAAGAAAAGTGATTTCCTTCTGTTTTTTGAAAGAAACCCAGTGAATAACAACTGCTTTGCCCTGGTAACTTCACCTCCAGATACTTCTCCCTGGTTGCTTGGCCTTACCGGGCAGATCACGCGCGCTCATCCTGCACGGTAAATGGCACCTTAATTCAAGCTTTTACGTCCGTCGAGATTTCTGGATAATTACAGGCAGCCTCCTACCTTGTACCAGGTTTGTTTTAACCATTAATTTAATGGTTTGCCTAGGAAACAGGAAATAAGCTGGAGCTGCCAGTGAAGAGCCATCTGTTTTCAGCTAATCTTTTCCAGGCCACTGAATAGCAAATATGGGAATCACCGTACAGAAGTGACTGTTTGTCCTGGAAGAGAACATGAGCCCTGTGAGTCTGGCATCCTTCTCTCATGCTCTTGGTGCATGAGCGTGTCCCGACTGACATCCCCCGTTGATCTTGCAGACCGTAACGAGCCCAGATCCAGGCAGCTTAGAGGTGGAGGAGACGATCCCTCTGCCCTCTCCCCCGATGCTGCCGAGAGAAGTGGTAACAGGGATGCCTTCGAGGCAGTCTGTCGTGCCCTCGCTCCGACCAAGAACAATAAGGCACCAGGCCTAGATGGCATCTCCGCAGAGGTCTTTAAAGCTGCTGTAACAGCACTAGTGCAAAAATTTTTCTAACTTCTCACCAAACTCTGGGTTGCTGAGGAAGCTCCATCTGATTTAAAGGATGCCAACATTATGACCGTCTTCAAGAAAGGGGATGAGGCAGCGTGTGGGAACCACTGCGGCATTGCCCTCCTCTCCATCGCCCGGAAAATTTTTACTTGCATCCTTCTGTATCACCTCCCCCCCTTGCCTAAGGTGTCCCCCCAGAATCCCAGTGTGGCTTTAGACCATCTTGGGGTGTCACCCAACAGGATTTTTGTTGCACGACAGATCCAGGACACGTGCAGAGAGCAACACCAGGAGCTGTTTGTTGCATTAATCAAGGCCTTCGACTCCATCAATCATGAAGTCTTATGGAAGGCGCTGGCTAGGTCTGGATGTCCACCGAAGTCCTTGGCAATGCATCAGAGACAGACCCATTTACCGTCCATGCTGGTGTCAAGCAGGACTGCATCATCGCCCCAACCCTTTTGTCCATCTATCTTGCTGTGATTTTGATTCTCAGCCACGACCGCCTTGGGACTCTTCAGCCTGGAAAAGCGCAGGCTCAGCAGGGACCTGTTGGCTGCCTATAAGTACATCGAGGTAACCACCAGGATCTGGGAGAATGCCTGTTCACCAGAGTGCCCCAAGGGATGACAAGGCCCAATGGTCACAAACTCCTCCAAGACCATTTTGGGCTGGAGATAAAGAAAAACTTTTTTCCTGTCCAAGGCCTAGAATAGACCGCCTCCAGAGGTGGTAAAAACACCCACTCTAGACTCCTTTAGGAAAAGTTTGGATGCTTATCTTCCTGGGATCCTTTGACCCTAGCTGACTTCCTGTCCCTGGGGAAGGGGATGGACTCAATGATCTTCCGAGGTCCCTTCCAGCCCTAATGTCTGTGAATCTATGAAACATCCTGGCCAACAGTTCAAGATACGGCTCCATGACACCCTTGGCTAACGGGATGGTGTGGTTGCTACTGTTCGGTGAGTTGGGCTGCATGGAGCTTCATAGAGGATAAATCTGGAGCCTTTGGCTGCAGTATAGGGTCTATGATACAGTTCCAGCTCTGCCCAACAGCAGGCCATGCTTCATTAACACTTGTTGCACTTCAAAACCGAATTTCTAACCTAGTGCTTTACGAATTGACACCACGCTCAGTTGATGGAGAGCAGAAAGGCTTGCTGTAATAACTACCAACAAGTTACAAAACTAAATGGCAGAAAAGACTCTTTCCCAATATAAACTATATTAGCTATCAGCCTTTAGTATTATCTCAGCTGCACCGAGACCTTTACCCGGTGCAGGCAGGAAGCAGTTCTTGTACAGCCTCAAGGCGTGGGTCCTTCACTTGTTGGCTTCTGGTCTGGCCCGCACACACCTTGTTGACAAATCTGCTTAGTTTTTATACTGTTTCTTCAAAGCGTTTTCCTTGGTGGTTGGCCAATTCAAGTCCGAACAAAACAAGGAGGAAAAGGTCTGTCATCATATCCTAACTGTTAATTGCCTGGCTCCTGTTCTTGATTGTCCAGGTGGAAAGACTGTGTCTTTCTGCAGCCTCTGCAATTATGGGTCAATCACAGGTGAGGGGCCTTGCGTGTCAGACAGGATACTTAGAGGTGTCACCAAACTTGCTTTGGGGTATTTGTTGGTCAGTGGGGTACATTTGCAGTAGCTCATAACTCTGGACCTCCACTGAATGGTTCAGATATTTTTAACACCTTAGAGTGACATGGGATGCCTGTTTTGAGAAATGCGAGGATGTCACACGCAGAGCATCAGCGCTCCTTTTACAGGTTTCATTTGAGATGGATATTTAGCCTTTTGTTTTCTTTAGCTGCAAGGTCAATTGAAATGCAGCTGCAGTTTTTTGCCTTCAACAGCTCAGCTTTTCCTCTGGCTCTTTTAGATACACACATGCGACGAGCGTGTCAGGACACTGCCAACAATTTTAACCACTTTTATTATTTTTATAGCATGGGTCTGGTATTGAGCACACCACTGTCTCAACTCCTGATGGGTTGCAAGCCATTAGCGGAGTTTGATTTTCTCGTGGCAGTCTTGTTACCTCAACCCAGTCTTGCCCCAGCCACTGGCCTGCATTTTTATGTCCAAGCTTTCACAGTTTTCATATGCAGGACACGATGGGGTGATTCTGCCCAGCTCCATGGGTCAGGGGCCAGGAAGGGACTGCAGATTCACCCTGGGTGCGAGCATCACTGTGTTCCCTGGCCTCAGCCATGATGCCTGGTCCCAGCACCTCTGGGGGAGGCTTAAAACCCCCCTGACACATGGAGCAGAAACAGGTCGGGGAGGCAACCAGCAAAGCCAAGGCTCAGACATGATCTAAAGCTTCCCACACACTCCTGGACACGAAGCACGCAGGCGTTTTTCTGGACACTTGTTCGGAGCCAGGTCCGGGGTTCACCTGCGGTGTTTCTGGAGTTTGCATTTTCCAACTCTGACACTTTGGTGAAACAGGTCACCCTTGCTAAAAGGCAATGTCAGAGGGCACCAGCTGCAAGGGACACGCTCATTGGCTACAGAGTAGGCTGGGCCCAATATATAAGCCCAGGCCCTTCATGTCAGGCTTTGGTGGCACCATGGTTTGAAACATGTACCTGCACCTGGTCCCACTCAGCCTGGCTCCTGCCTGCCTCTCCACTGCTCCTCACCCTGCTTGGGTGTCCCAGGTCCTCCGGCTCCTCACTTCTGGCACTACCTTGACCATGGACATGGATCTTTTCTTGCTTAGTGGCTAGGACTAACTTAGACCCTTTGTTTCGGATACCCTTGTGCAGCCCCAGCCCCTCCCTTGGATTATCACAGAGTCATAGAAAACGAGGGTGGAAGTCCAAACCCCTGCTCCAAGTGGGACCAGCCCCAGCTACATCATCCCAGCCAAGGCTTTGTCTACCTGAGGCTTAAAAACCACCAGGGATGGAGACTCCACAACCTCTCTGGGGAGCCTGATGCAGTGTTTTACTACCCTCCTAGTGAGAAAGTTTTTCCCTGTATCCAACCTCAACTTCCCTTGCTGCAGCTTGAGCCCGTTGCTCCTTGTCCTGTCATCTGCCCCCACTGAGACCAGTCCAGCTCCATCCTCTTTGCAGCCCCCCTGCAGGGAGGTGAAGGCTGCTGTTCAATCTGCCTCAGTCTTCTCTTCTGCAGACTCAATCAGCCCATTTCCTTCAGTCTCTCCTCACCAGTCCTGTCCTCCAACCCTCAACCATTTTTATTGCCCTCCACTGGACTCTCTCCAACGTGTCCACATCCTTTCTGTAGTGGGGGACCCACAGCTGGATGCAGGACTCCAGATGTGGCCTCCCCCGTGCTGAACAGAGGGGAATAACCACTTGCCTCGATCTGCTGGCAACACTCCTACCAACGCAGCCCAGGATGCCGGTCGCCTTCTTGGCACCAAGGGCGCACTGCCGGCTCCCGTCCAGCTTCTTGTCCCCTGTCCCCCAGCTCCTCTTCTGCAGAGCTGCTGCTTACCCAGTAGGTCCTCAGCTGAATTATGCTCTGACTCGGGTACCTGCTTAGTGCCTACACCCCTGCTGCTCCAGACTGCCTACACCCTGGCTCTTACAGCCCTCCTCGTACAGGGGAGGCAAGCCAGGGAGAGAGAGGCTCAGGGGCCTGCCCAAAGTCATGCCTCTGCTCCAGCCACTAATCCGTAATGCCTTCCTGAAAGGGACCTCGAGCAACGCAGCCCTGCCCGGCTCACGTCCATCCAGCATGCTGCTGCCAGGTCCCTTCATCGGGCCCTTTGCCTTGACCCCAGCAACTCACTCCTCACCAGCTGCCTGCATTGCATCCACCTCAGACCTCCCCTTTCAAGGCTCTGCGCTGCCAACCCCCATCTCATAAGGATTCTCCCTCATTTAGGAGCAAGCACCAGTCCCCAGTGCCCCATCACTGCCCACACAGCTGCTTTGTTATCCCCTTCCAAGCCCTCCTCCGCTGCGGTGCCCGCGATGTGCCAGGCAGTCAAGCTGCTGCTATGCGGGAGCCCTGCGTTCACAAGGGGCCTCTTGCCTTTGTTCAGCTTTAATGTAGGACGCCGGCGTGGGGGTGGTTGCGAGATGCTCGGGGGGGGACCTTCGCCATGCCGGCTTCATCCAAGCCGTGGGTCCACGGGTTAAACTCCCAGCCAGGCTTGGCTTCATCTTGCAGCACAGCTGACGATCTCCTCGTTTCCATTTGGAGTCGATGCTTTATTGCAGTTCATAAAAAAAAAAAAAAAAGATTTAATTTTCTCCTGGACTTTCCGTGCCGGGGGGTGGGGGGAGGGAGGGGGCTGGGCTCTGTTGCTGGCAGTGCAAAGCCAAGTTGGAGTCCTAGGGCGTGGGAAGACGAAACGGGGGCCCTAAATTGAAGCGGTGAGTTTTTAAAGGCACTGCTTCAATTTAGGATCCTTTAAAACCCAAACTTACCTGCCTCTCTAGTGGTGGGGAGGGGAGGGCAAGCTGCTGGCGGGTGCAGCGGTCCCTGGGCTGCACCATTAAAGTGGTGCAAAAGCCTTTAACCCACTTTGAGGTGTTATGCACACACCCCTCGTTTCATCTGTACCCGCTGGTCCTTCATCCCCTGCTATCCTGTGCAGTCCTGGGAGCACAGGAAGCTCTGGACCTTCCTCCTTCCCCTGGGACAGCCCTGACAGGTGAGGGAGGGGAGGGAAGGGGCAGGAGAAGTATGGAGGAGAAGAGAGGGGGGATTTTCACCTGCTTTAGGGACTTTAAAAAGTCCTTGGAGAAACCTGTGATGCCCGCACTAGTGGCGGGGGGGAAGGAGGCTGGAAGCAGTGGGTGCA
>NW_017728955.1:110523-118456 GCF_001723915.1 Gavialis gangeticus
CTTTAGGGACTTTAAAAAGTCCTTGGAGAAACCTGTGATGCCCGCACTAGTGGCGGGGGGGAAGGAGGCTGGAAGCAGTGGGGGCATCCAGCCCTGCACCTTATTTCACAGCCCTTCAGAATAGTTTTTAACTCACTCCAGTGCGGTTCTATTTGGTTTTGCTTCAATCTTACGTAGCCCGGGTGTACTCGGGTAGGCACTCCCTTCTTCAATTGAAGGGGATTGTCAGCAGGGCAGGTGTGCTGCGGGTGGAAGTGCAGACTACGTACAGTCTCCCTCTGTCCCCGTAAAGCCAGGCCAGGACAACTGCAACTTAACTATATATAACTTTATTAATGTACAGAAATCAAAAGAAAGGTAAGTATGATTGCAAACATATGTACACAATATATATACACATAGATATACATACATACATATATGTGGGAACTGGAGCTGTGGGTGCAGAGCTGTAGTAAGAGCACTGCTTAGGAAGCGACTGCCCTGCAGAGACTGGCAGCTCGGTCTCCAGGTCCAACCAGCTCTGACAGCGCCAAAGCTCAAGATCTAAGGGGATGGGCACAGAAACGAGATACCATGAGGCAAGCTGTGGTGCGGACATCCAGCAAGGGCGTCCTTCGGGAAATTGCTTCGGCTTGTCTGTATTCATTGCAATGTCCAGAAAGAAACCAAGATCCAGGTCTGCAATGTAGTCATCATCCCCATGCTCCTCTGGGGATGTGAAATGTGGTTGACCTACTGTTGTCATCTCAAGGGCCTGGAGAGGTATCGCCAATGATGCCTCCAGAAAATCCTCCGCACCAAATGGGAAGATCACCACACAAACACCAGCATCCTTGCAAAACCCAGTGTTACCAGCAGTGAGCTGGTGATCCTCAAGCGCCAACTCCACTGGACCGGACATTGTGCGCTCTACGTCCTTCTTAGTAATGGCCTGCGATCTTGCAGTGGCCAGAGGAAACGCTGCAAGGAGACATTGAAGGCAGACCTCTAGATGACCTGCTGTCCCTACTTTTCTGTGATTCTAGGACAAATGTTGACATGAAGAGCTGGGAGGAACTGGCTGCCAACCAGTGTCAATGGCATTGCAAGTGGCAGCCCATTTCGAGGTAAAGCGTCTTGACCTTGAAGCAGAGAAGAGAGATCAGAGGTAGGACAAGGAGAGAAATCCCAGCCCAAAGCCCACTGTCCCCTGCAGAAAGACCTGCAACTTCTGTGGACGGATCTGTGGCTCAAGGATTGGACTCCTAAACCACCTCCAGACCCATCAATGACCTGCAGCAGAGATCGTCCTCGAATCGAGGGACTGCCAACAAGACATCCCCCATGTCACGTACTGCTCAGGCCCATTTTCACTGAGGGACAAGGTGAGGCACCTACAGCTCAGGGTCAGAGGGTGCACATGAGCAGTCCTGGCACAGGGTCCGGCAGTCTGTAGGTTCCCCCCAACTTACCTTGTGATAACACGTTTCTGTGCCTCACATTCAGGCTGGGTGTGCACTGCATCTGGGATGTAGCTCGGTCCACCCTTCTGGTGATGTTGCTGGGGCTAAAATAGACTCCTGGGTCATCTCCAGCTGTTTGGCTCCACAGAGCTAATGATGACCTTCTTCTGGTCCGTGGAGAGCTCTGACCGATGCACACAGGGAGGAGGCACGAGCCAGAAGAGGCTATTGTAGATGTCTATTGTGGGGTGTCAGCATCATCCCCATCCTAGAAAAGTAGGGGCATGGGGACAAGCTGGTCCTGTGACCTCCTCAACCCAACCCACCAGGCACCTGCCTCAGAGCTGAGGTTACAACTCAGGGCGTACTCAGCTCTGCCCCTCCCCACCCTGGGCTCTCCTCTGCCTGGTCATCATGTCCTTGCCAGCCACACTTGTGGGACACATTGTGGGACAACGCTGCTGTGTTTTCCGGCACCCTGGAAAGACCTTCAGCATCAAGGACTGCTTGAGCAACAACCTCTGTGATGACTGTGCATGGCAGGGCTGGCTCTGGGCACCCGGTAGGTAGCTGGTAGGGTCAATGCATGCTCCGGGCAGGGGGCATGGAGCAGTGGGAATCTCTCCTCTCTCTCTCTTGCTCTCCTTTGCCCAGCTATATTTTTTTTAATTCCAGGTAGGACAAGCCGGATGAGCCACTGCATCCAGCTCACAGCAGGGAGCCCCAGCTCCACGGCCTCGCGCCCCACATGCTCCATCACAATTAACGATATGCAAATGAGTCTGGGGGGTGGGGAAGGCTGGCTGGGTTTAGCCCTCACACAGGCAGTGCAATCTAAAGGCTGCCTCCGAGGTGGCTGGGACCCCCCCGAGGGAAAGTCGGGGAGGGTCAGCATTCATCACTCAGCCTCATTAGCAGCTGCTGAGTTGGAGGGGTCTGTCTGGGAAGGGGCTGGTTCTCCCTACAGGTGCTATATCAGTCCCACTCCATGCTCAGCCCCATGCTCTCCCAAGCCTGAACACCTGACCTTTTCCCCACCGCACTGTGCTCAGCCTTGTCTTATTGGAGCTGGAAAATCTTCCAAGCAGGGCATGTGTCGAGTCTGTAGGAGGTGGGGATTTTTGTGGGCAGCATCCTTCATCGGGTCAATGGCGTGGTGAAGATAACCTTAACCAAGCTTTCAAGTGCAAGGTTTTCCCACGACCTAAAGAAAGAAGGAGCTGGAGTACACAGCAACATTTTCCTAAGCTTGTACAAGAAACATAAAGGGACTCATCCTCGACAACCCTCTGCGTAACACATACAACTCCATGTATGCCACACAACTCTGCAGAAGACCTGACAAAGACTGCCTTGCATTTGACAGCTTCTCAGACTTTATCCCAATCGTGCCATTAAAAGAGAAAGCAAAAGAGGTGCAATTAAAATGGTTCAATAAAAGAGATCGCCCCACAAAAATCCTTGCTTCTCGCATCATTTCTGGACAATTACAGCTGCGGCCTCACTCCAAAGCTGCCAAAACATGTCTATAGGACACGGTTTCCAAGGCAGGGTCTTGGGAGCTTGCAGGAAGGTTCAAGCTGTTCCTGGGCTGGACTTGAGCTTGGCAGACAGGGGAGCAGGGGAGGATATCAGGGAAAGTAGCTTCATGCCACCTTTGTACCACTCCATCCTGGGTCTTTCAGTCGCTCCTGGATCCCAAGGCAGATTTGAGCAGCCCAGAAGTTGCTCTCATTTGCACCCAGCTGCATGCAGGCCCAGAGACAAGCATTTACTGCAGCAGACCAAGCCATTGTTCTTGGGGCACTTGAAGGGGGCTGCCCTGGTAGGTGCAATGGCTCCAGATCCATCCTCCCAATACAGAGGAGCTCCCAAAGGAGAAGCAAGGGTGACAGGACAACAACAGGCTGCTGTACCCTGTTTTATAGTTATAGGAAACAATGATGGGGTGGATGCAGCTTGCCTCAGGCCTCCCGCCCCCCAGCAGGAGAAACTCTTTCACCACGAGCAATGGGATGTATCAGTCAAGAACATATCAGCTGTCCCCGCCAGCCCACAGCTCCCCAGGTATGTGTTTGGCAATGGTTACAGCCTCAGGCCTCCACTGACAACCTCACCAGCCCATTGGGGTTCAGCCATGGGAGGCTATGTGCACCAGAACCAAAGGCAGCGGGACCGAAGTGGCCTGGACACCTCCAGCAGAGGTATCTGAGGGCTCAGGAAGGGGGTAGGAGGAGTGGTCAGTGGTCATTGTGGGTGCACAGCACCGCTCAGGCTGAGGCCCTTGGTTCCAGCCCCCAGTTACTGTGTCAGGACTGACTGGCTGTGATTGCGCCCCACAGCCCAGTGCAGGCAATGACAACAGCGAGCCCTGAGGCGCATCGGGCCCCCAAGGCTGAAGGAGCCCATGGGTGACACTGAATGAATGTAACATGATGGCAGATGACGGCCACCCACCACTAGGTCCAGCATGATACCATGCACCAGAGCCACACGACCCTCTCTTTGTGCCCACGTGCACTACGGCTTACTCAAGGCCAATAAGAGATTGGGTTATCCTTGCACAATCGCTCTATTCCCAGCTGGAACTCTTGGTGACAAAAGAGTCAGACCCGGCCATGACCAGGGTCGAATGAATGAAAGACACTGGGTCAGCCTTTCCATGCAGGATCTCAACACTGGACAAGAGCACGAGTTAAGAGGAGTCAAAGCCCACTGCCCTCCCATGCCCACTTTTTATATTGCCATATGGGGAGATGAGTCTGTGACTTCCTGCTTCACTATTTTCTGCCTTCTGCTCCTCCACCCCTCAAATGCCCGGCTGAGCTCGTGGGTGTGGTGGGCTCCTTAGTCCCCACAGGCACTGAGAGCTGCACGTTGTCAGCACACTGCTTTTTACCTGGCTGGAGGTTCAGCATGTCCTGGTATGACAGATCTGGGATTTAATTACATGTTCTCGGTGCACAGTACATTTTTCCCAAGAGAGTGTCATTTGTCATGTCTCCCTTATTAATTGTCAGCTCTGATATGAGTAATCTCAGCCCCCCCACCCCAGCCCCAGGTGTAAGAAAATTTATGGCTTTTTATTTGCTTGGTCATACCAGCTGGCACATGGATCACGAGCGATGAAAAATATCCAAGGAAGCACACATTGGCATGGTGTGCAGCTTACTAGCAGTTGTTTTTCTTCAGATTGCCCATGCACCCTTGGTTTGACAATTCACACCGGGCTCCTGGAAAGATTCCCCTTCTGCACAAAGCCCAGCTGAGCCAGAGCTGAACAGATACAGCCCTACAGTGCGGTGGAGTGTCAGCATCACCTCTTTGAGATCCTGGTTTCCAGCTTGTCTTTTTCAGCCCACTGGTGCAGGACAGGGATGGATCAGATGTCCTCCGAAGCATGAAAGAGTTGGTTCTGTTTTTTCACAAACCAGAGACTAGAAGAAAGATAAACAGACCCAAAGGCTCCTGGATTAGTTCTGATAATCAGGAAAACTACAATGTAACAGATGAGCAACTCCCTGGACATCAGCTAATTACAAATCCCCAGCAGCATTTAAAAAGCATTGGATATATAATTAAAAGGAATCGCTCTTGTTGTCCCTCCTAGGCCAAGCAGTTGGCCAGTATTCAGGGAGTTATTTCCATTAGGAGGCAAAAAAAAAATTGATGATGGAGTCAGGTATTTCTCTGGTACAAAGGAAGAATGAACTCAGTGTCCTCTTTCCCTTAAGAAGAGAGGTACAGACACTCTTAAGAGGCAGGCTTGCTGATCCAAAAGCATTTTATTTTTTATTGAAAATCTGCAAAATTTTTACTGACAACCAAACTTTTTTCCTGACCTGTCTTTACTGACAAATGTTTTACATAGTGTAAATAGGACCCGTCTGCCAGATCCAAGGCAAGGGCCAAGTTAAAATTTAAGAGCTTAACACCAAGCATAGTGAAAATATGTTGTTGTTGGTAAAAAGTTTGCAGATGGTCAGTAAAAGAAAAAAGATTCATGAGTTAGCAACTCTGCTTGACTACAGGGTTATACCATGGCCCACACTCCCCAAGGCCCCCCTACCAGACCTTGATACCCCGCTGACCGTAGGCTGCACTATGCAGCCGCCTCCTCAGCCTTGTTTCTGCAGGCTCTGCTCCCCCACCCCTAGACAGACTGCCCAACAAAGGACTATTGTCTGCCTACCTGTGAGAGGAGCAATGTTATAGGCAAAGGAAGAGCAGCAGCAAGAGCATGTGTTTTGGAAGGGACAGGGAGTTATAGAAAGGCCTGTGAGCCCCGAATCCATAAAAAAAAGCTCCCCGCAAGATGCTGCACTCCCACTCGGAAACCAAGTGGAGCTGCTGTATTCTGTCTGGCCTTCAGCAGTGCCTCCATCTTTCTGGCCATGGGGCTTGATTGAAGCTCTGGTAGCTTGCTATTTTCATGGATGGCACATTTTTTTTTACAGTTTTTACAAACAGGTACTTTTAGGCTTGATTTTTTACAGAGAGTCTGTAAATTTGTAGACAGTTTTTAAGCTTGTTACTTGGCTTCTTTGTTCATAAATCCAGTTAGCACTGTCCCAAAGACAGTTCTGTCTCTCAGCCTTCCAGGAATGCAGTTTCTTCTGCTTCTCTTAATATCTGTTTGCTTTCTGGCTCCTTACACACTCACACGCATACATACAAATCAATGCCTTGGGCCTTACATTTACAATTTGTTTCCAGGGAAACCACTACACATACATGACATAATTTCTTCTCAGGATTTTCATGCTAGACCTCACTTTGGACAGTGAGTTCTGTTGTGTCAGATATCACTCAACAAAAAGGTATTTAATTGTTCCCTTCTTTAGCCTGAAGGAAGGGCGTTTAGCGCATCCATCTGCTTTAACAAGGCCAGTGACTGATGGTAGCAATTAATACCTTCCAGCAAAACACTACCAATTAAATAGAAAGCTGCTCTCTAGACAATCTGAAGACACAGTGCAAGGAATTCATCCACCATCGGCCTGAAGGTTTTTTCAGGATAAGCAATATCCCTGGCATTTAGTTTGAACTTGGGCCCAGGCCTCAGCTGGTGGAAATCAACAGAGTTATGTCAACTTCTGCCAGCTGGAAAACCTCCACCGTGTGCTAGGAGGATTGGGATTCAAGCACCGGTTCTTCCACAAGGACCAGCCAACCCTGTGGCCTCAACTCCCACCCACTCTTCCACACTGGCTCGCTAGTGTTGGCCATGTCTTTGCCCTTGGCTAGGCTAGCTGTGAGATGATGCTAGTCATGCAGAGGTAACCCCATGTGCTACACTATCTGGCCTGAAATGCTCTCGGCCATCCAGAGATTTAGCAGCAGGGGAGCAGTAATTAGTACGGACACCACTCCCCCACTAGCAGATTTTTGGACCTATGGGTCGTGGGCTGAGGGTTGGGTACCCCTGAGCTAGGGAGCGCGTGATGGGGCCTCCTCTAGTGCATGATGGCAACAGCCCTCCTTTGTTGCCAGTCATTCAGGAGCCAATGAACCAGAAATAGGTGCATAGAGGGTCAGGATCTGAGCACTGCTGAGGATACCTGATGAGCACAGAGCATTCAAGTCATACATACGAGCTTTTAAGACATCAAAAATGCCAGACTTCAGTTGAAACAAATGGGATTATCCCAGTGGGGTTTGCTCCACTGGGATGTGTTGGGAACACAGACTGCACTGGGCAGGGCAGCTCTGTCTGAAATCCGTTGGATGTCCAAGTGCGGGCTGCTTCTTTCTGCCACAGATGGGCTGGATTGGTGAGGTCTCCTCAAAGCCATCCCCCCACAGAGAAGACAAGACTGGTCCCAACAGGGCACTGTCTGTTGGGTTGGCATTGGGTCCTGGACTTGGTGCCTTTGCCAACGGACTCCCATGGCACAGCCCTCCTCCCAGCTCACTCTCACAGGTTATATCTGCTCCCAGAAGTTTGGGGGTTTTTAAAGGTACATTCATGTAGCTGTGGGGATAGAAACTGAAGTTCTCTGTTTGCCCAAGGAGACAACACAGCAGGAACGACCCCTAGGCAAGGCTCCCTGCCTGGTCCTGATGAGTTGCTTCCACATAGTTGAATGAATAACCAGCTCTGCATAATCTGAACTCCATAACCTCTCTTTGGAGGCTGGCAATGAAGCCCCCAGATTCATAGAATCATAGAATCATAGAAGTGGGGTCGAAGGGACCTTGTAGATCTTCAAGTCCGACCCCCCGCCTGGGCAGGAGAAAAACTGGACTCAAATGACTCCATCCAGGTAGGCATCAAGCCGCTTCCTAAAGACCCCCAGGGTAGAAGCCAGCACCACTCCCCTTGGAAGCTGGCTCCAGATCCTAGCCACCCTGACCGTGAAGTAGTTCTTACGGATGTCTAATCTAAACCTCCTCTCCAACAACTTGTGGCCGTTTTTCCTAGTTATGCGGGGGGGCAGTCGGGGAAACAAGGTCTCTCCCAAACCCTTCTGGTCCCCCCTAGTGAG
>NW_017728955.1:123932-129955 GCF_001723915.1 Gavialis gangeticus
GGCAGAAGATGTGTATTGCCCCTTGACATAGAGGGCCACACCCCACCTTTCCTTCCTTCTCTATCCCACCTGTTAAGCCCATAGCCCTAATGCTAACTGCCCAGTCGCGGGATGAATCCCACCACATTTCTGTAAGCCCTATTATGTCTGGGTTTGAACTGGCTATTCTGAGGGCAAGTTCCTCCTGTTTATTCCCCATACTTCGAGCATTGATATATAGGCATTTAAGCTTTGCAAGACTGTGTGCGCCACCTCCCGATTTGGGAGACTGTCTGGACCCCTGTTTCTTACCTAGGCACTCCTTGCATTTGTCACCTGTCTTGCTCGGGTGGTGTCTCCATGTCTTCCTGCAGCCCCCTCCCCTGGCAAGGTTAGTTTAAAGCTCACCATACGAGATCAGCCAACCTGGAAGAGAAGACACGCTTGCCTTTAGGAGAGAGGTGAAGCCCATCCCACCCCAGCAAGTCCCCTGCCCAAAAGCATGGGTCATTATCTAGGAACCCAAGGCCTGCCTGGCTCCACCAACTGCATAAGCGCCAGTTGACCTCGCCAATACAGGCCTCATGTCGCCATCCCTGCCTACTCACCGGAAGAAGAGAGGAGAATACCACCTGCGCCCCCATCTCCTTAAGCTTGACCCCCAGAGCCTCGAATTCCTTCATAATGCGGTCAGGGTTGCCTTCATAATGCGATTCAATAGAGGCCTGATCACCCCTCCACTAAGAAGCTGGGCAGATCTACTTTGCTTTCCAAGGGCTTTTTGGGCAGGACTGAATCATAATCAAACCATGAGCTTTCTTATCCACAGCGCCCAGTGGGAGCTGCTAGGCAGGAGGCCAGATGAACAAAGTGGTCCAGGGCAAGACATAAGCATATAATAAATGCCATGTACTGGGGTAGGTCCATCTGGACCAGTCTCCTGTGTCACACAGCGACAGAGAGGAGATGCTGGAAGTAAGAGCAAACTGCGTCTGACCAGGGGTTTTTTCCAACGCTCCTCTCTCACTCACAGCCTCCAGCATTTCATATCTAGAAGGCTCTGATTCAGAAGCCGTGCCCTTCACTCCCAAGCCCAATACCTACTAATATCCCTTGCCTCCAAGAAAGCACCCGATCCCTTTTTGGATCTGGCTGAACTGTCATCTTGCACTATATCTGATGGCAATGAGTTGCACACTTCCATTGCACTCTGGGTGAAGCTGTTAATTTTAAACTTACCACCTACTCATTTCATTTGTGACCCTAGCTCTTGTGTAGTGAGAGACAGTAAGTCATACATCCCTGTGGACTTTCTGTTCACCCTTTTGTCAACCCTTCTCATGCCCCCACTCAAGCATCTCCTCCGGGGAGCCGGAGGAAAAGCAAGGGCGACATTGGACCCCTGCTGAACCAGATGGGACAACTGACAACTGATACCCAGGAAAAAGCCAACCTATTAAATGGGTACTTTGCCTCGGTCTTTCATCAGTCCCATGGGATGCCCATGCCCACCACGGGACAGGGCAGTCCGGGTGAGGGAGTTCCCCTGCCCTCCATTAATGCTGACCTCATGAAGGAACACCTTGAGAAGCTGGATACCTTTAGATTTAGACTGGACATGAGGAGGAACTTCTTCACAGTTAGAGTGGCCAAGGTCTGAAATGGGCTCCCAAGGGAGGTGGTGCTCTCCCGTAGCCTGGGAGTCTTCAAGAGGAGGTCGGATGGGCATCTGGTTGGGGTCATCTGAACCCAGCACTCTTTCCTGTCCATGCAGAGGGTCAGACTCGATGATCTATTGAGGTCCCTTCGGACCCTAACATCTATGAATCTATGAATCTATGTTGAACAATATGGGTCCAAGGACAGAGCCTTGGGGGACCCCACCGGTCACAGCGCACCATGATGATTGACTTCCATTAACCACCACCCTCTGGGTCCAACCATGGAGCCAATTTCGCAGCCAGTGGATTGTAGTGGACCCAAGGCCACAATTGGCCAGTTTCGCCAAGAGGTGATCATGGGATACCAGATCGAAGGCTTTTTTGAATTCAAGATATATGACATCAATCTCTTCTCCCTTGTCCAGGTGATAGGTCACCTGGTCGTAAAAAGAAATGAGATTGGTCAAGCAAGACCTACCCGCAACAAACCCGTGCTGGCTATCCCTCAGGATGTTGGTGTCAGCCAGTCCATTAAGGATGGCCTCTTTAATAAACTTTTCTAAGATCTTTCCCGGGATAGAAGTCAGGCTGACGGGCCTATAGTTAGCTGGATCCACTTTCCTCCCTTTCTTGAAGATCAGCACCACATTGGCCTTCTTCCAGTCTTCAGGCACTTCACCAGAGTGCCAGGAGCTCTTGAAGACCCGTGCCGGGGCTGGGCTATGATGCTCGCCAGCTCCTTGAGTACCCTGGGGTGCAGATTGTCAGGGCCGGCTGACTTGAAGGTGTCCAGCTTCTCAAGGTGTTCCTTCACGAGGTCAGCATTGATGGAGGGCAGGGGATCTTCCTCACCCGGACCACCCTGTCCCGTCGTGGGCATGGGCATCCCATGGGACTGATGAAAGACCAACGCAAAGTACCCATTTAATAGGTTGGCTTTTTCCTGGGCGTCAGTTGTCAGTTGTCCCATCTGGTTCAGCAGGGGTCCAATGTTGCCCTTGCTTTTCCTCTGGACTCCCCACATATCTGAAAAATGTTGGGTCAGTGATCATAGTTTTATGCCTATGTTTTACTATGGGCATGCCCCAGGTTTTTGGGCTTTGCTGGTTCCCCCCACCCCTCTTTTTGCCACACATGTCAGAGTGTTTCTAAGCCTGCCTCAGAGGCACTGGGCATCAGCTGCAGCCCATCCTGGGGACTTTGATTGGGGTGTACCAATGCTCCTGCTTGGACTTAAACCCAAAGGTCCCTGGCTAGAGGGTCTTGCCCCACCTCTCAGGGTCAGACCGATGCCACATTTGGGGTCAGGAAGAATTTTTCCCCCGTGGTCAGTTGGTACGGACTGAAGGAGCTTGCTTTCCCCTGTAACGGGTGGGGCATAGCCTTCTACCTGGGATCTCTTGAACATATATTGACAGCATTTCATAGAAGCAGGACGTTGGCTGCCGTGGTCCCTCGGCTTTCCCTGTGGCAGGTTTGGGTGTGATAGCTATGTTGTGCTGAGTACCTCATGTAGAGTTCAGATGACGGATGTGTCTGGAATGGTTTGGACAGGCCACAAGCAGAGGGTGGACTAGATGTGATCTCTGGAGGTCCCTTCCAGCCCCACTTCTCCATGACTCTGTGATTCCAGGAATAGCTCCTGATGCCCCTTTCCTACAAAAATGTGTCCGATCCCAACACAGTCAACTTCCACAACATCTAGAGACAACCAGTTCCACACTTTAATGACACGCCTTGCAAAAAAAACCCCAACTTTCTTTGGTTAGTTTTCAACTCGCTACTTCCTAGGTTCACGTCGTGACCCGTAGTTCTTGTTTGGGGGGAGAGAGCGAGCCAATAATAAATCCCTATTGACTTTCTCTTCACCATTTAGTATTTTGCAAACCCTTTTTGCATTCCCCCTCAAGTATCTCTTTTCTAAACCAAATAGGCTTGGCCTCTTTAGTCTCTCCTCACATGGGAGCCCTGCCATCCTTGCTGTCCTTCTGTGGACCTTCTTTAGTTCTTCTATCTCCTGGTGGAGATGTGGGGAGCAGAGCTGGGCACGATAGTCAACATGCAGATGCACCAGGGATTTATAAAGGGGAATCACTGTTGTTCACAATTCCCTTCTGAATCATCCCCAAAGTTTTGTTTGCCTTCTTGACGGCGGCTGAGCACAGAGCTGATGTGTTTAGCAAACTGTCCGCAATGACTCCAGGATCTCGCTCCTGCGTGGTAACAGCTAATGTAGTCCTTATCACAGTATAGGTCTAGTTTGGGTTATTTTGGCCCGGGCACACCACTTTCCACTCATCTACTCTGAATTTCATCTGCCGTCCAGTTGCCCACTCGCTCAGTCATCCCAGACCCTTCCGTAGTTCCTCACCATCCACCTTGCTCTTTACCACTTTGAATAAGTTTGTGTCATCCACAAATTTGGCCCCTTGGATACTCAGCCCTTTTTCCAGGTCATTTATGACTGTGTTAAACAGCACTGGTCCCAACACAGATCCCACTGTTTACTTCTTTCCATCCTGAAACCTGGCCATTTATACTCACTCTTTGCTCTCTATTTTGAAGCCAATGTCTGATCCATGAGCGGACAGTCCCTGCATTCCCATGACTACCTAATTTAGTTAAGAGCCTGTAATGGGGGACATTGCCAAAGGCTCTTAGGAAGTCCAAATATACTAGGTCAACTGGATTACCACCTGTTTACTGGCACCCTCAAGGGACTCTAGTAGGTTGGTGAGGTATGGTTTCCCATTGACAAAGCCATGCTGATTCCTCCCCAGCAAGTCATGGTCATCCAAGATATCCAAAATAAAATTATTAGAGGTCTGGGAAACATGACTTTTGCAATGAAAAGTTTAGAAAAACTGTGATGATTTAATCTGGAGAAGAGAAGACTGAGGGGCAATTAGATAGCAGTCGTCAAGTACCTGAAGGATGGTTGTAAAGAAGATGGAGATAGGCTATTCTCTGGGGCCACGGGATGAGTCACAGCCTTAAATAGCAACAAAGGAAATTTAAGTTGGATACTAGGAAGAACGTCCTAACTCTGAAGATTGTCAAGCAGTGAAACAGGGGACCTAGAGAGAGATGGCAGCATCTCCAGCTTTGGAAACTTTTAAGAGCAAGCTAAAGAAATGGTTGTCTCGAGTGGTTTAGACAGGGGTGAGCATGCCTGGAGCAGAGAGTTGGACTAGATGACCTTTTCTGTGAGTCTATGACCCATTCAGTGCTGGTCACTGGCAAAACAGGCAAGGCACCTGCCATTATTGGACTGCCTTACCATGGCTCGATCATAACATGGTGCTTTCCCTCTACGGGTAGCATGGGGGTTGCGTGTCCGACCTCCCAGAGCTGCTGTGGAGGTTACAGGGTCTCCCCGGGGCTCTGCAGGTGGAGAGAGGTTCTGCTTAAACTGCAAAGGAGACTCCGGTAAAGAAAAGCCGGTGAAATGTGCTGACGCAGGACATCAGCACACTGTTGAGAAGAAGACTCTGACCTCGGGACTATTTTTGGATTGTTTGTCTTAACTCTGCAGCCGCTGAGCTCTGAGGTTGTCGTTGCTGTGACTAAGGGCTCCGTGCTTGCTGTTAAGGGGGAAAGAAGGATGCTGGGTCCGGGCAATGGGACGCAGAGCCTTTCACCTCTCTGTGGCTACTTTAATGCCCACTTGAGTTATTAATTATTTATTATCAATGTATTTATAGAAAGCTGCCGGTGTTGCCTGGAATAGAGAGAGTAGCAAAAAAGGTCCCTCCCCTGGGAGAGAACAGTGCAAATAAGGTGGGTAAATAAAGCATAAGATCTATCCCGATGCAGCAAAGTCTGCAGAGCATTGCCCTGGAGCCAAAGGCATCCCCTCCCTCCAGCACCGGAGGATGCAAATTCGTTTCCAGGGCCCGTTCAACCCTGCTGGAAATGCTGGTGTCACACTCAGCAGTAGCATTAGGCTCAGGGACACGCTGGGATCGGAGCAGAGGCCATCAGGCCCTTTGCCAAAGGGAGGCAGCAAACAGTAGGCAGCAGGTCAGACTGGAGAGCTGGGGGGACCAGGGAGGAGACACATGGGTGACGGGGTGGGAGGTCCCAGGGAGTCAGTCTGGGGACACGCAGCAGGCACACAGGTGGCATTAAGAGCCAGGGTGGTTTGGTAGTGGATGGGTCATGTTCGACCTGGAGGGATGTGGGCAGTGGGGTCCCCCACGGCTCAGTCCTTGGGCCCGCGCTGTTCAACATCTTCATCAGTGACTTGGACGAGGGGGTAAAAAGCCCCCTGTTCAAATTTGCCGATGACACTAAGATATGGGGGGATGTGGGCACGCTAGAAGGGAGGGATAGGCTGCAATCGGACCTAGACAGGTTACAGGGATGGCTGGATGAGAACAG
>NW_017728955.1:134955-136292 GCF_001723915.1 Gavialis gangeticus
GGCAGTGTGGGGACGTGGTCAGGAATGCCAACCGTACTTTGTCATGCATCCACAGATGCATCTCGAGCAGGTCCAGGGAGGTGATCCTCCCCTCTATGCAGCACTGGTCAGGCCGCAGCTGGAGTACTGCGTCCAGTTCTGGGCACCGCACTTCAGGAGGGATGCGGACAACATGGAGAGGGTCCAGAGGAGGCCACTCGCATGGTCAGGGGGCAGCAGGGCAGGCCCTATGAGGAGCGGCGACGGGACCTGAACCTGTTCAGCCTCCACAAGAGAAGCCTGAGGGGGGATCTAGTGGCCTGTTACAAACTAGTCAGGGGGGACCAGCAGGCACTGGGGGAGTCCCTGTTCCCCCGAGCACTGCCAGGAGTGACCAGGAATAACGGTTACAAGCTGGCAGAGGGGAGATTTAGGTTAGATATCAGGAGGCGCGACTTCACGGTCAGGGCGGCTAGGATCTGGGACCAACATCTAAGAGAAGTGGTGCTGGCTCCTACCCTGGGGTTTTTTAAGAGGAGGTTAGATGTACACTTTGCTGTGGTCGTTGACCCCAGTACTCTTTCCTGTCCATGGCAGGGGGTCGGACTCGATGATCTGCTCAGGTCCCTTCTGACCCTAATAACTATGAAACTATCAAGGAGTCCTCCCACGTTGCAAACACAAAAGTGGCCCGCCCGGGTTAGACCCCAGATCCACCCAGTGCGGTATCTGGTCTCCCACACAGTGGATAGGAACAAGGAGAGGATTTATCCAGGACCTGTCCAGACTAATTTCCCCCTGCCCTTCTCCCCTTACAGCTTAATTTGGGGGGCTCCCCATAACTATCACGTTTAAATACCCACCGGAGAACCTCTCCTGCATGTTATTACCTAGCACGTGATACACAGAACAGCAGCCCAGATGTCTGAGCTGGGACCTGCAAGCTGGAAATCCCAGCTGGAGACTGAAACGCTCAGAGACCCGACATGCTCCAGGAATCAGCACTCATGGTAGACGTGATATTTTTATTAGGCTAACTAGATTATTGCCAAAAAACACCCCCAGAAAATATTGCAAGCTTTTGGGCGCACGCACCCTTCTTCAGGCATAGGAGAAAAGATTGCAGAAGTTCTCCTGGGTAGAAATGCAAGTCCATATTTCATAGGAGAGTTGAAGGTGTGATCAAATCTCCTGTTTGCAACAGTTCATTTTCTAGGTAGATTAGTCGCAGAGAAAAGTTGGGATAGTCTGTTTACCTCCACGTCGTTTGGTGGTCAGCAGGACAGAGTCACATTGCCTGCTGGTTATGGTGTTTCATATTTCACAGGTTATGTGGTGAGGTATCTCTGGGCTCTGTG
>NW_017728955.1:141292-143161 GCF_001723915.1 Gavialis gangeticus
GTTTCATATTTCACAGGTTATGTGGTGAGGTATCTCTGGGCTCTGTGATGAGGTAAATGACCCCAAACAAAGGCAGGAGCAGGGTCTCAGGTTTCAGGGGGTCAACTACGCTTCCTCCTTGAAAAATTATGAAGATTGCATGTCAAAAAGCGGCCAAAATTCACTATCTTCCATGTGCCAGGTATCCAGGCTACAGCCGTATATGAACTTTCATTTCTACCCAGGAGAACTTTTACAATCTTTTCTCATCCAGCCCTGCTTCCCTATGATCCTATGAACACACTATACTTTGGTAGTGACAACGTAAGGGATTCCTGATCCTAGGCAGCCATCCAGACCAGGTTACCCACCCCTTCTGCTCTTGGGACAATCGATGCTGTCTCGACATCCAAGGCACAAGCCGAACCTAGAGCAATTCAGAGGAGGTGGTGGGCCACCGTACAGAATATTGTCCAGATATAGCAGGTTTTCTGTGTTATTCTGAAAGTCCATCAGGCCTGGCTCAGGGTAGCTTTCCCCTGTGGAAATGCAGGTTTGAATACCACTGGTATTGTTCCGGCTCATCTTCCTTGCTTGCAAGATGGACCCCATGCTCTGCAGTGACCGCAGGGGACTTTGCAGAGAGACCCTGAAAGGAGGTGGCCATCTGCTCTGCGCGGACACTAAACGCCCTAGGGAAATCTTTCCAAAGTAGAAAGTCTATAGCACGAAGATTTCCCTCGGCCCATTCTTGCACTATCAGGCTGACACAGGATCATTGGCCCTGCTCCTGCTCCAGGTAAAGCCCATAATAAACCTCCCATTGAATACAATAGCCCAGCCCTGCAGCTTGGAGGACTCAACCTATAACTTCGGGTGTCCGCTGCTGTTATGTCAATCCACTGCGATCCTTCGAGACCACCTGTTGCAAAGTTGTGACCCGACACCCGTGCCTAAAACTCAATATAAAATTCACTGGTGAATACAAAGGAAGTGAGGAAGCACTTCCCAACTCAGATAGTCAGCAGGGACCATGGGATGAGCTGGGCAGAGCATACAAGGGGGGCAAGGCACATGCAGGGTTGGGCTGTTGCGATCAGCGTTACATGCCCTGCATTAGTATTTTATCCTTGCAAGCCAATGGGAGGCTTGGCTTTCAAACCTGGCCAACGAGACACTGAAAACCGTCCCAGCTCGTCCAAAGTTTGGGGGATCCCGACCGAAGGCCACTCCCAGCTCTCCTTACACCACCAAGGCAAGTGGGATACCACCAAGCTCGGTGGAGTTTAACACACCGGTATAATCAAGAGAAGGATCTGGGATGTCTATTTGTGCATCCTGAGAAAGGGGCAGGGGGATAGAAAGCTGCGAGCGCAGCGTGGGGACAGGTGTGATCATTGTCCGTGTGTCTGCCAGTGACACCGCAGGCATTTCTGCAGGGACGGTATCAAAGGGGCAACGATATGGATTTTGGATGTTGGGGTAACAATGTGAAATCTGGGGGTGCTGAGTGTGCAGCTGAATGAAGGCTTTTTTCCTGTGTCTCAGCAGGAGCTGCTGGTCACAAGGCTAGCTATATATTAAAAGTAGCTAACTTTGCAAATGCTTAAGCAAACAGCTTCCTAACGAAAAAGTAGTGTGCAAGATGAATTATTGCAAAGCGTAGCCCACTCATTATTTTAAGAGATAAAGCAGAAGCAGAAACCTTGGAAATAGGGAAGTCAGCAGAGAAAACCAGCAAGAACCAGTGAGAAGTGGAGGTCATGGACTTACGCATGCGCTCTTAGCGGAGAGAGATGTAAATGAAGGGCATGCATAGGCAATACCACGCTAATGAAGCAAACAGGAAACAAAGGCAGGGCTTGAGATGGGAGGAGAAATGGGTGGAAC
>NW_017728955.1:143579-148463 GCF_001723915.1 Gavialis gangeticus
AACTTCCAAGGGAAGTGGTGCTGGCCCCTACCCTGGGGGTCTTTAAGAAGAGGCTGGATGCCTACCTGGCTGGACTCATTTGAGTCCCGTTTCTTGTTTTGGGGTTTTGTTGTTCTCCCGCCCTGGCGGGGGGTCGGGCTAGAAGATCTACTAGGTCCCTTCCGACCCTAAATCTATGAAACTATGAAACTATGAAATGTTTAATATTAATGAACCAAGGTGTATAAATGTTGGAAAAAACTGTTGTTAAGGGCTCATCCAAAGCTGTCCCTGTGCTAATAAAAAGCTGTTGCGAGCAATGTGTGCTGGTGTTTGCTCCCTGCCCTGCTCTGGCTAATGAGCAACAGGATGCATGGGTCATCGGTCCGTCGTCTTCCTAGTGGTTGAGCGCCGCACGGAGTCGGGGTCTAACAGACACAGCAGCCAGAGGTGGTCTCCAATTGTGGGCCAACATCGGTGCTGGTTTAGGACCACACGCAGGCCAAATGACCTTGGTGGAGCTGCGTGGGGAAGGCTGGCCCACTAGACACAGAGGCAATAGCTCACTACTGAAATGCACCCAGCTCTGGGTTGGGGAGCAGCTGTCCACCACTGCTAAGTACAGCAAGGGGGAAGAGAAGAGGAGCATGGGGTGAGGACACTAGGGAAGCCTTCTGGCAGTCCTTCCTGCCAGTGGGTATAGCCAGGACATCACTGTTAGCTCCCAAGGAGAGCTGGGCTGGAGAAAGCCTGGTCCATTATGAGATTTAGAGACTGCAAAGAGGTGGAAAATCCCACCAGGGTGATCAGATCATGCATGTTTACCTGTCTGGAAGTCCCTTTTGGCCCCGTGTTGGAAACCACGCAGCAGCCCGGACACACTCCTTGCAGTGCTGAAGTGGGAATATCCTGCTGAAAGTGCGAGGTTGTGTCTCTGCAGTGCAATCCTCTAGAGACTGTTTTATTTATTGCCTGCAGTCAGCCCCTTTCTGGCTGGGATCTCAGTAGCTACCACAAGCCAAACAGGGCCAGACAACAGTTGACTGGGTGACCGTCAAGGAAACTTCCAGGTGCTATGGGAAGCAATGCAGTTGATTCAGCAGGAGATGCTATTTATCCGGCCCTGGATGGCTTATTCTCTGCCCTGCAACTGGAAGACCTTCATTTGAGGGCATGCTGATCCTTCTTCTGGATCTGTCCTGAGCCAGTACCCCATAGGGGTATGATGGGGCAGAAGGCCACTGGAACTGCTACTTCTTGGGGAAGACAAAAATCTTAGCTCCTTGTAGCACTGGGTGAATACTGGGGCTTTTGGTTTGCTGGTCACTCCAGGAAACAATCACAATCATTCTGGGCTAAACTGGGAACCTGACCTTTCATAGTTGTTAGGGGCTGGAAGGGACCTTACAGATCATCGGGTCCAGCCCCCTGCACTTGAGCAGGACCTTACAAGGCATTTGACAAAATAAGTTGTTTCTTTTTCATTTCAAGCACCTTGACGTGTCCCAGTTCAATACAATTAAAAACAATTACTCAGCAAAAGGTAATTTTAGATTCGAGGGTCAGAATATTGGGTTTAAACATGTCCGAAGTCAAATATGAACATGTTTTCAGAACGTGTTATTGGATATCTGCATCAAAGGATTTAAGCACTAATGAATTCTTATTCTTCACTAAAATAAAAAATTTTTAAAAAGGCTGTCTTCCTGGGCCTAGGATTTGGAAAAGGGAGGTGCAAATGGTGAGGTGCATTGTCACATATAAAACAACACGGATTTTTCTCCAGGTCAAAATAAACTAGAAGTGCTACTAATATGCTAGGGGACTAGGGCTGGATCATTCAGTTTAAGACTGAAAAAGCAAATGTAACTTCACTGGAATGAGTTCAACACAATCTTCAGGGCTGTGAAATAGGAGTTTCAGTACCAGGAGCAGTGAAGAGAGGAAAATGGCTGAACAAAGGCTAGCTTAATTGGTGGAGCATCAAGACCCTTAAAAAGAAGAGAGGGTCATTAACACCGCTGAAATGATGAGCTTAGAAGGGGTCGGGTAGGTGATAATGATGAGCCATGCAGTCAAGTGACTGCCTGAGTAGAAATGCCGCTCTCCCTGCCAGGCAGTTGGTGTTAAACTGCGGGTGGAGTGGGAATGTCGACCCCGGGGCCTGAGCGATGCATTTGCCCCGAGTGCTTCCCTTGGGTGTTACATGGGCTTTCCCTGCTTTCTTACGCCACTCGCTGACCCTGGACACAGCCTGGCCACTGTTGATACAAGGGCTCTTTCCCTCTTGCAATATCAACAGCCCTCGTGATCACACAAGCCTCACCGTATCTGGTGTTTTCCTTAAATCCCCAGCTCTTGGAGTCACGTGCTTATGGCAAGGCCTCCGCTTTCATGCCTTGCCTGTAAAATGTAAGCCCTGGCCTTCACTGAGAAAAAGCTGGGAAAACGCAACGCTCAACCCAGAGGATCAGAGAGCAAATTGAAAAGAACCAGCAGTTAGTATTTATTAAAATCCTGTGATTTTTAAGGGATTGAGGAGGAAGAGGGGAGAGGTACACGATTTGAAGGCTAGAGATTCAGGAGGTGGGTTTTCACCTTCCCTTGAAGGGAAACACCATGAGCAAGGAGGCGACGATCACCCAACATGAACATTGTTGGCCCTTCCCTTTTACTGGGGGCTGGCTTCTGCTGAGGCTGGAGATGGGGATTAGGCAGTGCCAGTGCTTCTGCTGGGACTAAAACACTTGCAGTTCCTTGTTAAAGGGCCTTGCCCCTCCGCTTGGGGTCAGATTGCCACATTTGGGACCAGGAAGAAATGTTACCCCATGGTCAGATCGGCCTGGACCATGGGGGTTTCGCCTTCCTCTGTAGCAGGGGGCAGGGTCCTTTTCCTTGGACCTCGAGTGCATTTTAACAGCCCCGTCCTGTCCTTGCAGCAGCAGGACATTGCAGCTTGCTCTGCCCGTGTCGGGTTGCGTGCTCTGGGTGCTGGCGGAGCTGTCCCTAGTCGTTGTGCAAGAGGGTCGTTAGCGTTTGTTAAGAACAGGCTGGATGAAAACCTTGTCTGGGACGTTTCAGACAGGAACGATCCTGTCCTGAGCAAGGGATTAGACTAGACGTGACCTCCCAAGGGCCCTTCTAGCCCTCATCATCTATGAGTCCATGAGTGTCCTCGTCAGGAGCCAAGTGCTCGTGACGAAGGGCTTGGGACTGTGGAGCGTGTTCCCGTCGGGATTCAGACAGCCTGAGACTTGTCACCTTCAAGCCGTGACCATAAAATCCCCGAGGGTGGATGCTCTCCTAATTGATCAGCATTGTCTCAACTCCATCTGGAAAGGGCAGGAAGGAGGGGAGGAGGGAGCTGTGCTCCCTTGCAGGTGACCCTATGGAGCATGACAAGGCCTTCCTAGCGCGAAAAAAGCTCTGCTTCGCCAGACTTGAAAGGTCTTCACAGAAAAGGCCAAGTACCTTTACCTAATGAGGGGAAGTGATTTGCACTGCTGTTACGAAACCACGTGCTTTTGCAACATCTCGAGCTCCAACCGTTTAGCTTTGCCTCGGCTCGGTCACACACTCAGCCCCTCTGCTCATTCCTGTCGGCTCAGAGACGGATGCTACGTGCATGTCTCTGCCTGGGTTTAGGCAGGAATCGGTCCTGATGGATCAGTTGTCCATCTCCCTCCGCGTCCTGCCCTGTCCCAGCCCCTGCTTCTGAGAAAGGGACAGGAACCCCTGCAGAAGACAGCGAGGGGATAACCAGCCCCCCGGGGAAGCGCTCTCCATGGGAGGCAGTTGTATGCTAGGATCGTTGGCAATCCCACACAGTCATTGTCTTCCACGATTGTCTTATCTGGGGGGTCTGAAGATGGCTGATGAGGCCAATCCGGGATCAACAGGTCCTTTTGCAACTCGGGGACATGTTTCCGTGCAGGGCAGGGGGCTCTGGTTTCTTGATGCGGGCCCCAGCACGCTGTTTCAGCCGCGCCTGCTTTTCCATCTCCTGTTGCCATCATGAGGGTTCAAAGTCCTGAGATCCCTGCAGCAGACCCTCTCTTCATTAGTCCTGGCTAATAGTCTCCCAAATGCTGCCAGCATTTTTTTTTAAGTCGGCTTTCTCTGCCCTCCTCTCAAGATCCGAAACCGAGCTCACAGTTCGTCAAGCAGTCGTGATCCCCCGCCTTGCTGTATGGAGCTGAGATGTGGACAACGTGCAAGAGGCACCTTGAGTTGTGGGAGAAACACCATCCGCGTTGCCTGCAGAAGAGCCTGCGAATCCATTGGGAAGACAGACGCGCCAATGTGAGCGTCCTCCCGCCAGCAAATGCCACGAGCAAGGAGGCGGCGATCACCCGACGTGAACGCTGTTGGCCAGCCTCACCATCTCGAGACTCCCCCAGCAAGTTTTACTCTCCCAGCTCAGCACGCCAGGACGCGTGCGTGCCACCGAGTCCTTCCATCAGAGCCCACGGACCGAGACCGCTTCGACCGTGAGCTGCATTTTGCGTGACTTTTCAAGCTTTCTGCTGCTTAGCTGTACTCGGCTCCAGCCCACCTCTGTTTAATGTTAGGCGCAGAGGAAAGCGGTTCCTCCTGCCTTGGCTTTGATGCCAGAGGCTTCTCCTTCACAATGATTCAAAGCTGCCGTGAGGCTTTCAGTCTGGCGTAGAAAAGCATCCCGGAGACTTGATGCAAATAGGTGGTTCTGGCTCGCTGCCCGCCTTGTTTTTCACAGCAATATTGATTTGTTAAATATAGCTATTAGGAGTGACAAATGGGCTTAAGTGTGTCAGGGAACTGGGAGGAAAGCTAAGAAAAGCCTCCTCGAGCCTGGCAGGCTGGATATCCCCTTGAATACCGCAATGCTGACTCAACACTACGTATACTGCATATGCCCGGCGCTCC
>NW_017728955.1:153463-154923 GCF_001723915.1 Gavialis gangeticus
TATCCCCTTGAATACCGCAATGCTGACTCAACACTACGTATACTGCATATGCCCGGTGCTCCCGTTTGAGAGTCCATTGAATGCCGACTCCCATTTAAATAATTCATGAAACGCTGGGATCTGACAGATTTCCACCCCTTGGCTGTTCAAAGAGCTCCACGCTGTCCTCTGCCTGGTAAACCGGACGCTGTCACTTCAAACATGGTTTTTCCCTGGCCCTGACAAAGGATCCTTAAAAAGCAGGGACGGGGATGTGGACTCGGGGCGCTCCGCGTCATCAGGGATTGAGGAGAGACTGGGGAAAAGGGGAAGCCTGCCAGGAGAAAGAGGAGGGAGACGGGCAGAGAGAGAGCGATGCAAAGGGCCGTGCAGGAGGAGCATGGGATGGGCCGGCTGGCAAGCCCGGAGCTTGGGTATTACTGAGGAAGCCCCGGCTGGCAGATGCATAGAAACCCCCCCCCCCCCCGGTCCTCCATGGTATCTAGACTTGAGGATGAGGGGGAGTTAGGCACCTGAATTAGCCCGGGACTTGGGGTGGGACGGGGACGTCTCTGCCGCAGGCCCCCCGGGGCTGAGCTGGGGCCAGACGGAGATGCCCGGCAAGCCTCAAACCAGCCGCCGAGTCCAAAGTGCAGGTGGCTCCTGCCCTGGCACCTGCCCCCAGCGACAGAGCACACTCACAGGGACCCCCCCCCATCCTCCCCAGGGCCCCAATAGACTTGTATGCACCCCCAATACAGACCCCCACAGGCCCTCTGGGGACTCCCAATACGTCCTCAGGCCCCCACCCAGGAGACCCTATGACAGACCCCCCCCACGCCCCCCTGGGGATGCCCAGGGCCAGCTGACCCCCTGCAGAGCTGGGGAGATGCCCCCCCACACGTCCCCCCAGCCCCCTTCAGTGTCTCCGGCAGCCCCACTGCCCCCCTTAACAAACGCGATGCCCCCGGGACAAGAAATGGGGGTCCCCCTAAAGAGAAGCCCCCCCCAGGCAAGAATCCAGGGTTCCCCCGAAAATAGCCCCCAAAGCCCCTGCTGAAACTGGGGGGGAATAATGGGGGGTGCGAGAAAAACCCAGCTCCAAGGCGAGAGGAGGGGGCTCAGTCGTGGCACCCACGGGTGGCAGAGGAGTAGGTGCGGGGGCCCGAAGGGGCTGCAAGGACGAAGGGGGGCGTGCGCAGGAGGGGAGGACGGAGAGGCCCTGGCACTCGGGAAACAGCGAGGCGGAGGGGCCCCAGGAGACCCGCACCGGCAGAGAGAAAGTCCGGGAGGGTTTCTGCCAGACGCGAGAAGGGGCTCGCACGAAAGCAGCCGGGACGGGGGCATCGGCGTGTGGGACCCAGGCAGGGGCACGGCCCGGGGG
This sequence comes from Gavialis gangeticus, assembly GCF_001723915.1. Lineage (NCBI taxonomy): Eukaryota > Metazoa > Chordata > Crocodylia > Gavialidae > Gavialis > Gavialis gangeticus. Next base: position 154,827 of record NW_017728955.1, read on the forward strand.
ACAGGGGCATCGGCGGCTCCGGCGCAGGCTGCGGCGCGGGGACCGGGCGGTGCCCGGTTGTGGCGGGGCCGGTCTCAGCCTCTCGCCCCGGCGCGGG
>NW_017728955.1:155861-162362 GCF_001723915.1 Gavialis gangeticus
CCGGGCCCTGAGCCCCACCGGGCCGCCCTCGGCCTGCCCCTCGCTGCCCGCCCGGCTCCCCGAGGGCCTCCCTGCCTCCTCCGGGCCGCCGAGGGCCAAGCCACGGCTGTCCCCCCTCCCCTCGGGGGATTGCTGCGCCTCTCAGCCCCCACGGGAGAGCCCGCGCCCCTTAGTACGCCCCTGTCCTGGGCACGCCGTGAAGGACCCCTCTGCCAGCCCCGGCATCCGCGCGCGCGCGGCTCGGTGGGGGTGGGGGCAGTCCTGTCTGCACCCTCCTCACGGAATAAAGCTCCCCCGAGTGTGCTGCACGCTCGTGTGAGGGGTCGTGCGGGCGCTCGGCTGCCCCCCTTCCCGTCTAGGCACCCGCCCCACTGAGCCGCACGCACGCATGCACCCCGGGGTAGTGGGGGCATACAAGTGTATGAGACCCTCCGTGCAGAACCCCCCGCCCCAGGCCTCCCTGCTCCTATCTGGTGACCCAGGCGGGCTCTGACCCTACCAGATGCCCCTCGCTCCCCCAAAGCAGGATTCACCCCGGGGAGGTCCCAGCGGCCAGGGGGATGTGAACATATCGGGTCCAGCTCGGCAGAACACATCCCCTCCCACCAGGAAGCCCCCCGCTCTTGCAGGGGTGCGCTTCACTTCCCCCAGAAAAGCAACGTCTCCCCCGTGCCCTCTTAGACCCACAGCCAAACAGTAGCTCCCCTTCCCCTTCCCCTTCCCCTTCGCCTGCGCAGGGAAGGTCCCCGGGCTGTCATCCTGACACATGAAGCCTCCTGCGGGCACCGATGCACAGAGGAGCCCTCCGCGGACTCCGCTGCACAGGAAAAGAAGAGTTGTTTTACTTTCTCCTGTGTAACGACTGCTTTCTCCTGCAAACTGCTGGGAAACGACTCGCCCTGACTCTGTGTGCAGCGCACGGAGCAAAGCTCTGCGTGCTCGCCTGCATACCGTGGGGCTGAGTTTCCTCTCGGCAAGTGGCTGAAAGCACCGGGCTCAACGCTGCTGAACTTTCCTCCCGGATTGCGTTGGAGCCAAGACTTGACTTTTGCCGTGTACAGTTCTCTTTCGTATTCTATTTCTATTTAACAGCTCCGAAAGCTAACTTGGTTTTCGCTTTCTTTTTTTTTACGCTCCAAAACACGGAGGAAAAGGACAACCGAAACCCAGAAGAAATTATATCTTTTAATTTATTTATTTTTGGAGCCCCTCTTTATGGTGTCGGGCGCCACCGAACTGTCTTTTCCCAGGCACGAGATAATGCACCTGTACCAGGAAAGTCACCACTCTGCAGGCTGTATGCATGCTGCTAAAGCACACGGAGGCAGCTCCTTTCTGACTGCGAAGCATAACCTAGCCGAGGCTGCCTCCAAAATCTGTGTAATTCAAAAAGCCGACAAAACCCCGAGCCTGTCGATCTAGCTCTCTTGCACACGTTTGCTTTAGACCTGTGCCCGTTCCTGTAGCCTAGGGCAGATAGATTGAAAGCTGCATCTGCTGCGTTGTATATTTCCTATACGGCTTCTTGCAATAATCTCCGAGCGCTCCTCGGGTTGAAGCGGTGTTACGGCGAGCGATGGTTTGCAGAGCAAGGCGGTCGGGTGTCGAGTAATCTCTATAAACAGATAGCTCGGCCCCCCTAGAGACACTTCTGCTGGTTTGGGGGTGAGGGGGTTCCATGGTTAATCCAGGCTAACTGGGACCCTTATTTGCTCTGTGACTTGGGACAGATCATTTAGACTTGATTTTCTAAAGTAGCCGGCAAGTTTGGGTCCCTTGTCCCCGTTGCCTGCTTTTGACCTGGGCTGACCTGTGGGGGTGTTGATGGGGCTTTGTTCTTTGGAAAACGAAGCGTGGTGTTTTACCCACGTCGGCACCGTAAAACTTCGGCATCTGAAATAAATGAGCGCGGCTGAAAATGTCGACCTTAATCTTGGCGTGCCCTCGTGTGCCTCCGCCGCACTGGCATGATAACACCTACAAAACTTTGCAAGAGCCGTGCAAGTACCGATAGATCGGAGCCTGCTTCTACTGAAGCTAGTGGCAATGACCTGATTCATTCACCGGGAGCGAGATCGGGCCCTTGATACTGAGCTCCTTTGGTATAGGCCTGCAAAATGTTAGTACTAAGGACCTGATGCAGTGCTGGACCCCCCACACCTGTTCAGGTTTCCCCTGGAATCGGACCGGCTCCAGGAAGCCATAAAAGTTTGCGTTGAGCAGCAACCCGGATCGGGAGCTGGCTGCCGAATCCCGGAGCCCAGACTCAAGCAGATCTCCCCCGACTTGAAGTCTGGTGGAGTTAGGAGCGCCGGCCCAGCCTGCTGCAAACTCCCTGTCCCCCTCGGAGGGCTTTGTGCTCCCCCATCGCGCAGGCACTTCCAAATTTCCACCCTCTGAACTCGCAGGCTGCAGCTCAAGGCTCCTATTTTCAAAGCCACAGGCCTCTCCAGCCTCACAGCTCAGATGCCGAAGATTTATGCCTTGACATAGAAAGGTTTAAGGGTTTATGTAGCCTTTTTAGTTGCATAGGGCATTACCGTGGAGCAGCTTCATCACATAGTGCCTGGCCTTTTTGTCATTAGCTTTACAAACGTGATGAAGAAATTAAAAGCAAAAATGAAAGCGGGCTGGCTTGCTGGAGCAAGTTAGAAGTACAAGATACCAAGTCTCTGAATAAAAATGTCCTCTTTTCCCCCAAATTACATTGGAGCAAACTTTTTCCTCCTCGCGCAAGTAAAAGGTTTAAGAGCCCTGGCAGCAATCCTCTAATTTCCTTCCCTCCTGCCCCACAGCCTCCCTGCTGCTCCTAGGCTGAACAAAGCCAGGACTGCTTGCCCAGCTGGCCAGGCTCCTCACTCCCGAACCCCAGTGCAGCTCCCCTTGGCTTCTTCAGGAGCAGGATACTGGTGTAATGGAGGGTGAGGAGTAAAAAGAGGCAGCAGATGGGCTTTTACATCAGCGCTCTGAATTGGGAACTGGATCCTGGCAAGAAGCCAGCACCCACTGCACCAGCGAGAGCCCCTGCACCGGGACTCCTAAGGCAAGGTGTGAGCAGGTGAAGACTGCAGCATGCTCCCGAAGGCACGTTACAGGTGCCTGGTACTTCACCACGTTTGCAACCCGGGGGTCGGGTTAATGCAGCGTCAGGACCTGGTCTTGCAAACCCTTCTGACCGTGAATGCCTCTACTGGGTCAAATGGTCTCTCATTGCTGCATATGGGGGATCCCGGTCCCCACAGCCTGGGATTTCCAAGGGGCAGCTGCTGTGCAGCAAGGCCTTGGGCTCATCCTGCTGTGGGGTGCTGAGGTGATCTGGAGACTTGGAGATAGCCCTGGTTAGCAATGGGTTTGTCCCGTGGGTTGGGAAGCCTTGCTGCTCCAGTGGCCATCCTTTTGGGTGGAAATCCGGATTCAAACCCTTGTTCTGACCCCAGTGGTACCCTGCAAAAGGGCAGACTTGGGCCCGCAGCTTTCTGGGCACAGCTATGGCTTCGAAAAAGCCCCTGAAAGGGAATCCTGCTGAGCCCCGGTGCTCTGCTTGCAAAAGAGGGGCAGCAGGGAAGAAAAGCAGCTGCTCTGAACGGCACGGTGTGCTCTTGTCCTCCGAGGTTTTCATGTGCCCTAAAGAAGCCAGCGGGGGAGTTGGCAGCTGCAAACAGCTTTGGGAGGAACCGTGCGCATGCATTGATTCTGCTGTCCCTCTCCAGTTGCATGTTTGGTGACCCCTTGGCTGGTGAGAGTCAGCATAGCGTCCTCCAAATCTATGCACCTGGAGCAATGTTTAACACCCCTGCTCTTCATTTAACGGTAGATGAGACCGGTCCAGATCACAGACTGAAAGCTGTTCCCTCACCCGTGGAGCCTGCCGTGTAAACTGGAGACTGGGACAGGCCAGACAGAGCAGCTTGCCCAGGCCATGTAGCAGCTCCAGGACTCAGATCCCAGATCCAGGCCCTGTTCCCCAGGGTCTCTGAGGATGCTACTGAGGATCTGGGCCAAGAAACTTCGGCCATAATGTCCTGGCGAGTTGCTTGCATTTGGCACGTCCTTCCCATTATGGAAAAGTCTTTTGCGATGGTAATGACCGGTTGCCTCCCGCTCTTTTGGCCCGTGCTGTACAGACTCAGAGCCCTTCTGCAGCAGCCTGCAGAGCGGCACTGATTCGTTTTGGAAAGAGCCCCCTTCTTCTACTGCATCCCCTTTCCCCCTCCCATCCGACTGGCCCATGGTGACACAACCCACACGGCTCGGCTGGGCCATAAAGGCAAGGTGGCTCAGCGGCGAATGCTGCCTGCTAGCCGTAACCTCTGCCGAACACTTGGGAGGAATTTTCCGCAAGGCTTTCATGTGCAGAACATCCCGTTTGCAAGCCTTGTGCTTCCGCCCCCTTCCCCATGTTTGCATTTTGCAGTAAAGCACGTGTCACCCAGGTGCTCTGGGGCGACTGGGGATCCCGCTGAGCATGCCGTTTGGTGCAGGCCAGCGACGAGCCCATCTAGAAAACCTTCCCTTCTTGAACGACGTGTGCACTGGCCTCCGAGGGGCCGCAGTGGGATGCCTCGGGCTCTCTGCGATCCCAAGCCAACCCACGGGAGGAGTCAGTGCAGCTCCTGTGGCCCGCAGGACGCCTTGGGGAGGCAGCCAGCAAGGACAAGGCACCCAGCAACAAGGCCAGTATGTGACCTGTCACCCGTACCCCTTTGGGTCCCTCCAGAGCAGACACCCTGCTGATAAGAGCTGGTCCCCATTACTTCCAGCCGGGCGAGGGGTCCCGCTGGGGCAGCAGGCCTCCCTGGCACAAGCCCACCACAGCACAGCCCTGCCCCGAACGGGTCACCGGGGGGTTGTGCGGGGCCCACTCTTTCCAAAGGAGGAGTCCTCGTCTCCTGACTCCCTTTTTTCCCGTCGGTCCAGCCCGTCCGCTCGCCCAGCACCCTTCCCCGAAGCCAGGCGGGCCATGGTGCGAGGGGGGAACCCCTCACCCAGTGGGAGGAGGCAGCTGTGTGGAGCCAGCCGGGTCAACCCCCCCAGGCCCCTACTTGGCCCAGCCCCCCAGGGAGGGAGAGAGGTGGGGGTACTCCCCAGTCCCCTCCAGTAGGGCAGGGCCCCCCTTGCCCCGACGGCGGGCCCACTGCGCATGCTCCCAGTTTAAAAGGGCCCGCCAACAGCAAAAAAAGCCCCAGTTCGGCTCCAGGAGCGGCAAGAGACGTGTGGGTGAAAGCCCACTGCGCCCCCAAAGCCCCCCAGGCACCCCCCAGCAGCCGCGGAGCCCCCCCCCCACCGACCCCCAGCACAGCCGGAGGTAAGTGGGGCCGTGGTGGGAGGGGGTAAACCCCTGAGCGAGTGGGAGCAGGCCGCTGCGTGGAGCGGGAAGGGGTCTCGCCCCGCCCAGGCCCCTACTTGGCCCAGCCCCAAGGAGCCGCGCGACCAGGCTGCGCAAACAGGCGCTTGTCTGCCAGCGCGTGAGCTAGCGCGGAGTTCGTACAGGAGGGCCCGAGCCCCTGCCTGCGAGCCCCCCAGGGAAGATAGTCCCAGCCGTGGCCAGCCCACCAGCGGCATGACGCGGATGGGCGCATGCCGCACCCTGAGGGTCCCCTCGGGCTCTGCGGCCCCCCCCGCACCTCAGAGACGGCCGCCCAGACAGAGCCCACGGTCCCTGGCTCCACGCAGACGGAGCCCCTGGATCTCGGCTGCGGGGGCTGCCTGTCCCTCTTCCAGGCTCTGGGGCCCGGGAGCATGGCCACCTCCCCGGGTGGGGTCTGCTGCCTACTGGGGTCTCTGGCTCCAGGCCACAGTGCAGAGACTGCGCGCCATCGGGGACTGTGAGCAGGAGATCGACTCCTACTGCCAGGCCCTTCTCCCCCGGGAGCCGCAGGGTCGACCACGGTCTCCCTCCAGGGCAAGGGGGACTCGGGGACCTCCCGCTCTGTCCAGTCAGGGGCCCTAAGGCCCGCCGCACCAAGGCCCCTGCCCCGCCGGCGCTTAGCAACAGGTATGAGCCTCTTGCTGCCTCAGCAGAGCCGGTGGAGTCGCCAGCTCCCACAGGCACCACGGGCCCAGCTGCAGCTACCGCCCCGCTCTCCCCAAGACCAAACATAAGTGTTTGTTGTGGGAGACTCCATCCTGAGGGGGACTGAGGGGCAATCTGCCGCCCCGACCCCTTAGCCCAGGAAGTCTGCTGCTTCCCAGGGGCCCGCATCTGGGACATTGCGGAGAAGATCCCAAAGCTCCTCCAGCCCACAGACCACTATCCCACGCTCCTTATCCATGTGGGCACCAATGACATGGCTTGCCGCGCTCCCAGCCAGGTCATGAGGCGCCACAGGGATTTGGGAGCGGGGCTAAAGGGTCTGGGGGCGCAGGTGGTGTTCTCGTTGATCCTCCCAGTCTTGGGCTATGGGCTGAGGAGGGAGAGGAGGATCCACGTAGTCAACCAAACACTGCGGCGCTGGTGTCATCGGGAAGGCTTCGGCTTCCATGACCACAGCCCGCTCTTTG
>NW_017728955.1:163014-164847 GCF_001723915.1 Gavialis gangeticus
GCTCTGTCCTTGGACCCATATTGTTCAACATCTTCATTAATGATGTGGACATTGGAGTCAGGAGCAGACTGGCCAAGTTCACCGATGCCACCAAACTTTGGGGCAAAGCATCCACACCAGAAGACAGGCGGGTGATCCAGGCTGACCTGGACAGGCTCAGCAAATGGGTGAGCCCCCAAGGTCTGGAACAGCCTACCATCAGAGGTGGTTCAAGCACCTACATTGAACACCTTCAAGAGCAAACTGGATGCTTATCTTGCTGGGATCCTATGACCCCAGCTGACTTCCTGCCCTTTGGGCGGGGGGCTGGACTCGATGATCTTCCGAGGTCCCTTCCAGCCCCAATGTCTATGAAATCTATGAAATCGGTCCGACACGAGCACAGTGCATCTCTCTGGCTTGTGTCTTGGACTTCATCTTTCCTCCCCTATTGCCCTGAGCCCACTCTCACCCTCTTACTGGGTTCCTGGGACACGAGCCCCTCTCCAGCCTTCCCTTGCTTTTCAGCTGCTTTTCTTTTGCCTCTGCTCATTATCCTTCCAGTTTTCCCCCCTCTACCATTCAGTATTTACAGGGCCTTCTGGCCATTAGTCACTCCTGCGCTAACCCCTGGGTGCAGTCTGGCGGGGGAGAAATGGGGCTGGCAGGGAGGCGGCATCAGCCCTGGAGCAAAGAAGAGCAGCCGATGGACTGCTCCGACATATATGCAGCGTGCCCCTCTCCCGGTGCAACCTGCGGGGGGCTCCCCGCCACTCCCCCAATATAGTCTGTGTAGACTGGGATCATTGGGGTCTACACCACTGCTGCTTCCTTAGGGGTTAGCCTCTCCCCTTCACTCAGAGCACAAGCAGCAGTGGAAGAGCCAGACCTTGCAGATTCCCCCTCCTCTTGCCCTATGCGGGGCTCCCTGGGGGCACCGGGGGTTGCGCCTGCCGGGGTGAAGAAGCCTGGGAGCGTGCTTCCAGGGACACGCGTGTAAAGAGCGCTGGCACGCACAGATGGAAATGCCTCCCTTGCAGGGCCTGTGACGGGGACGCTGCAGCCTTGCACCTGTGCAGGAGGGAGAAGTGCGGAGAAGCCAACCTGAGACCAACTGGCCTGTCCCAAATACTCAAAGCAGGAAAGCGGTTTACCAAATAAGCATTGAGGCTGGTAAGGAATTGTGTCTTGCCGGGCTCATGGCCTGGGCTTTTAAGAGCTGGCTGTGACCATCCAAGGACTCAGGCTGCCGGTTCTGGTCCGGGGACCTGTCCTGCCACATGCCCACAGCCTGGAGCTGGAAGCTGGACGGCTGTGTTGTGGGTTGAGATTTGAAGGCAGCCCCAGCTTGCCACTGCAGGCACGTCAGCTTGCGGTATGGCCCCGGGGGTAGGGCTCTCCTCCTAGCTCTACCCCGCGACCTGCCGACTCGGGACACGTGCCCTCCTCTCGGAAGCGCCCTGAGAAGCTCTGGACAGCGCCAGGGAGTGGAATTAGTCACGAGCCTCCTTCAGGGCAAAGCCCACGACATTTAAAATTGGCTTAGCAGTTTGTGCTGGCGAACCAGATGTTAAAGGCATTTAGGCACTTAAATCCCACGGCAATCAGCTGCCTAATTGCCTGTACTAATCCAGCCCAGACTGTTTACCTCTTGCCTGTGCATATGGCAGGACACGCTGAGTCAGCCCACGCGCATCCTTGGGAGGAAGGAGGTCAGCTTATTTCAACCATTGTCTTAGTTTGGAGCAACTTTTTTAGGCCCCACTTGTTAGACTCAGGAAAACGCCAGCTCTTCGCTTCCGCTCAGCTTTTGACGATGGAAAACTAACAGAGCAATTTCCCCCCCCCCCCCCC
>NW_017728955.1:164858-171559 GCF_001723915.1 Gavialis gangeticus
CCCCCCCCCCCCCCCCCAAAGCAAAGATCTCAGCAAGTGCACCGGAGGTGGGGCGACTTCGACGCTATGGACTCCTGTTTGAAATCTCGGGGTTTGCCTTGTGAATCATGTATCAGTGCTGTCATTGCGTGGCCCTCTGTGGCACCTTTTCAAGGTCCTCCATGCACCCCCGGGTGCCATTGGTTGAGAATCACTGGCTTAGAGTGACCGGGAGCATTGAGATAGATGGCTATAAATGGGGGGGCCATATTATTTTGAAGGAAACCTGGGGCTATCCTGGGGCCGCTGCGTGCAGCCCAGGCCTCAGCAGTGGCTGCAAGGGCAGGGCATAAGGCTGCTGACGGTGGGCGCCATCCCAATTTGCCCCAAATCCCAGCCCCCTTGCCCCAGCTCACCCCCACTTCAGCCCAGCTCTCCCCCATCGTCCAGGAGGAGCCAGGTCAGACACGTGTAGTCTGGGCAGTGCCACCAGTCCAGGACTTTGGCGTCTATTTTAGCCAACCGGCCAAGACGGCCTATGAAATCCAGGACTGTCCTGGCCAAACAGGGACGTTTGATCACCCTAGATATAAAATCAAAGGTGTGAGCTGATCCTTCCCGCACTGATGCCAGCAGCCTTCCTTCGCTGTGTCCCTACATCCAGAGTTGCATTTATGGCCAAGTTGCTCTGCCTCGTAGTGACCCTGTTGCCCCATCTCCATCACGGGTTTTTATCCTTAACGCCCTCGCAAGGGAGAAATAATGCTTGAAAAGTACTCCCAGGTCCACAAAGGACAGGCTGGATGCAATCGTGAACCGTTAGTGATAGACAATATCCACGCCATACCTCGAGGTGCAGGATGAGGCGGTGCTCTGAGAGCTTCAGAGGGAAAGCTCAGCACCAGCACGGGTGATGGTTTCTTAAATGATGCACTTGGCAGCAGCAGGTGCGCCCAGCCGGTGCCTCAGTTCAAAGCTGGAGCCCAGCCCCTGCTTGCTTGCCGTCAGGCGTGGAAGGACACAGATTCTCTAGATGGAAAAAAATCCCTGGCCTGTTCCCCAGAGATAGTTTGGGAAAGTGGTACCCCAGTTTCCCACACTTGCTAAAACAGCAGCAAAAGACCCCGGGGGATTTTGGCCATGCCCCAGATCGATGCAATGCTGCTCCTGTCTTAGGGTTGCTTTCAGGCAGGAGGGCTGAGCGGTGCAGGGGGGCCACGCTGTGTCACTTCTCCCTGCCCAGGGGGGAAGCCTCGCTGATCTCCATGGTCATCAGCTCTGGCACCTTGCGCAGACACTAGACCTCCGCTTCAACCCCTCAGGTCACTCTGCGCTCGGCGTGCAGCGTCTGCCTGCACCATCCAGCGTACCCCCATCGGCAGCAGGGCTGCCAGGTGAATTGAGAGCAAGGCTGAGTCACAACTGCCAGCGACACGCTGTGAGCAAGCCACTTCCTTAGCTTCCCCCTCTGCCAGTTAGGGATAGCGTTATTGCTTACCCACGTTAGTAAAATGCTTGGAGATCGATGGCTGGCCATTGCAGCGCAGGAACAAAAGTCGTCTTAATAGCTCGTAAGTCAGCAATTAAAATATGCTCACCATCGGGTGGGGACCGGCTGGGTTAATTAAGCAGATGCACGGCGTGTAATCCTTGTAGTTTATTAATACGCTGTTGTAAAAGGCAAACCCAAAGTATGACAAAACTGCTTTTTTTTTTTTTTTTTTTTTAAACCATTCCTGGCGCTCATTAGTGAAACGCAATTAGGGAGCTCAGGCCCCAAATGCCCTTTTTTTATTTTAACAAACAAATCTACACACTCATTTCAGAGGGTGGGAAAAACCACTGAAAATGTATTCATGATTACTTTGAAGAGGTTTGGAGAAGAGACTTAAGCTGCCCACTGCAGCGTCTGCAACCCAAACAGCTGAGCAGTGTGTGAGTGCCCGAGAAGCACAAGGTTATACTGATCAGTCTTGTATAATCAGAGGCAAATAAAGCTATATAAAGCACATAAGTAAATATATAAAACGGACATGCACACTGCAAACAGAATAAATGAGGAAAGTCAAGTTCGATTTTTTGGAATCTTTTGGGGGGGGTAGCTCTCTGCCATGGGTTTAATAACAAAACAAAAGGAACATTTATTTTAGGTAACGACACAATATTTCTAACCCATTGGTGCCCCTTTCAAATTGAGTGGGTTTCTTGCAGAGTTTCTTTTCTCTTCTCCACATCACTCCGATTTTGCAGGGGACTTAAGGCTGAGACCTCTGAAGGAGTTTGGAGCCAGACTTATTCTGCTCCCGTTGACCTTGATAAGGTCAATGGGGGCTTAACGTTGCTCTCAAAGCCAACACAAGCATGACCGCTGACTTGGACATAAGCAGAATTAGATCAGTGCAAAGTCTGAGATGCCCAGTCTAAACGCACCCTTGTAAAATAATGCAGCCCAGGCTGGGGCTGAGGACCAGGCTGTGCTGGAACCAACCCTGGAGGGTCCTGGCTGGGGGGGTCTTGTCCCTGCGCTCAGGGACTGATGCCACATTTGGGGGCAGGAAGGGATTTTTCCCCCGGCCAGACTGGTGCAGACAGGGCGGGGGGGAGGGTTGCTTTCCTCTGGGATTTCTCTATTAACCATTACAGCAGCAGGATGTTGGTAGCCGCGGTCCGCCTGCTTTCCCTGTGGTAGGGTCAGGTGTGATGCCTGGGGCTGTCTCGGGGGTGACCATGTGGTTTTACTAAGAGGTTGGACACTGGATTTGTCCGGGCTGGTTTGGACAGAGCTAACCCTGCCTCTGGCAGGGGTTGGACGGGATGTGATCTCTGGAGGTCCCACTGCTCTATGCCTCTCTTATCTGGTACGTAGTCAATCACGCTTTATATTGGTTTCAGAAGTTTCTTTCCAGTTCAAACCAGCATCTTGCTGCCTGGGACCTGTATTCCTGCAGTGCTATATGTACAATCCTTCTGCACCCAACACTCCTCCCACCCTGAAAAAAACCAACAGTTTAGTTGTGCAAGGGTTACACAGTTAGGCTGAAACGTGTAATTAAAGAGAGCGGGTTTGGTATCATCTCTGCATTCATTACTATGTCTGAATATTATAAAGGATGCTTCCTGTAGTAACATCTGTGTCCATAGCATCTGCCGGCTTTATGCTGGCTTTATGTCTCCCTCTTGTGCCTGCTGCTGCCAACTGCAACAGCCATCATGCCCCCAGCTGCAAGATATGCTCAATTATTCCTTCTGCTCAAGCGGCAAAAGTGAAGCACTGAAAAAACCCTCCGGCAGATCCTATCTATATGGTCTGCATTTCTAGCCAACCTGGATCTAACCCTGCAGTGTTTCCTCAAGGATAATTCCTGCTAGATTTTTCTTCCCCCTAGCTTTTGGACCTTAATTTAACATATAAATAACATAACCTAATGCAACACCTTTAGGTTTGTATTCACAAATCAGCTCTTGAAGTCAATGCCAGTCCTCCGTGGAGCCATTTACTTTATATCAGTACAAAGCACGGGAATGGAAACCAGCTGAAGAAGAGATTACCGAGCACAACTGCATGAGAAAGCACAGCTATTCAGCCAAGACTTTAATGCCTGTGAAAAGCATTTCATCACAACGGAGCTGGGCATTTGTCATCTATTGAACAAATCCCTTCTGAATGCTCAGGACATCTTTACAGAGGCTTTTGAGAGAGGCTGCCAAAGTCCCCAAGCTCTTTCTTTGTCCACCTTCCCTGGTGATTTGTCGCATCCCCAGCTCCTTTGCGGTCAGGTCCCAGGAAGGGAGCGGCTTTCCTCTTCAAAACCAGGGGTCTGCGTGCTGACGTCCCAGCCAGGACAGCAGGCAGCTCCGCTCCAAACAGACCATCTTCATTGTGCCTCCCACCTTGTCTCTCCCCGGCTCTCACAGCCAAAATGACAGAGCTATACTATTAACTCAGGGACACACACTCACCCCATTTAATGAAACGTAAGTCATGGGGAACCAGTCAGGCAGCTGTCTCTGCAGCCTACTACCAGGCCCAGACTGCCATCGAGGGGCGCGTCTACACAAGACACTTACTGCGCATTAGCCTAATAACACTGTGCAGTAGCGTGGTGGTTAAAAACCGTGCTAATAGCCTACTGCGCGGTGTTATGAGGCTAACGCACAGTAAATGTCACAAAATTACTGTGCGCCGGCGCTCTAGCTACTGCACATTCAGTAAACAAGTGCTAAACTAAATGCGCAGTATCTAAGGCACACCCATGAATGTGTAGACGCACCCTAGATGTCCTACTTGAGAACAGGAATCAAAACTCATGGCAGAGGGGGTCTCTTTTATTAGGTCAACTAGATCCTTGCAAAAAAAAAAAATCTTTATTTGCAAGTGTTTAGGCACTTCATCGGGCGGAGGAGATTGCAAAGATTGCAAAAATTCTCCTAGGTAGAAATGAGAATTCATCTTGCACGGGAGAGCTGCAGGTGTGGCAAAGTCCCCTGTTTGGAACAGTTCGCTGCGTGCAGATTAGGCTCAGAGAAAAGGTCTTTTTACCTCTAAGTTGTCTGGTGAGAAGCAGGATGTAGAGTTGTATTTCCTTCTGGTTATGATGCATTTAGTATTTCACGGAAGAGTGGAAAGACGGTGGGCTCTTCTGGGCAGGAGTCTCATTTGTGGAGAGGTGTCTCTGCGACCGGCCACCACTGCACTGGAGCTACTGAGCAGACGGGAAAGGCTTAGTACTCAGAGCAGCTAGCAGCCTCCCTCCTCCAGCTCCAGGTTTGCGCTGCTAGGGACCGTGGGGAGCAGGTGCTGTGACAAACGAACCCCCATGCAGAGCTCCCTGCTAGGGTAGTGATGAGGCTTGCAGCTGGCACTGGCAGACAAGCACCGTTCAGCTCCATTTCTGGGCTTGCCGTTCACGCCGGCTTCGTGAGTCTGCCTGCCCACGCATGCACACGGGAGCACCGAGGCAAGATGGGCTGTGCTGGCTTGTGTGAATGGGAAGTCCTGTCCAGAAGTGACACCCTATCCTGGGGCAATGCTCTCAGCATAGCCAAGGAACTGGCGGCATGCTGACTTGTTAAGGGTAATCCGGCTGATTATGGCTCCTCTAACAGCAGGTCCCAGAGTTAACCACAGTGTTCCTTGTCTGCTCCAGGTGCTAGATTATATTTAAAATCAGGCTCTTGAGCCAGGGCTCTAAAAATGTGATTTCCTGGTGCAGAGAAACTCTCACGGAGCCATGCCCTGAAGATCAGAAAGGCCTGGTTTTAACTCCCTGCTCTGCCACTGACTCACTACATCACCTCAGGCAAGTCACTCAGCATCCCCCAGGTGAAATGTTCTTATCTCAGGAGGTTTGTGAGGATGAAATGAGTGTCCCCACCCAAGCAAGACATAACAAAATAACTGCTTCCACTGCAGCCGCACGATCGCACCACCAACACCGCAGCAGCCAGATGTTGCCACTGCCCCGGGGGCCCGGCTGCACCTCTGAACGTGATGGTGTAAAGGGGTGGAGCTGCCCCTCTCTTCCGCAGGATCAGAACGACTCTGTTGCATATCGCAGACTGAGTATTAACAAACTCACTGGAGCGTCTTAGGGGCCGTTGCCAGAGACCCGAGTTTCAATATGGGAGGATCTAGGGGGTTTATGCTCTCAATCAGCACAGGACGTTTTAATCTCCTCTATCAAGTGCAGACCAGGCAGCGGCGAGATTGGCATCTGTGCAGCTCTTGCGCTGTACCTGCCTGCCTGGTGCCTGTTATGTTGATAAAGTAACATTGAGAAAGTGGATTTCAGGCTCCAGAGCAGTCCTTGCAGCTGCTATTATCAGTGCTAAATTTGCTGGGAGGCAGGAAGCGACATTTCCGCATTTGACGCACAGAAGCTGCTCTGGGATGCTAACAGAAAAATTAGGTAAATGCTTCAAGGAGAAATTTCCCCGCAGCGGTCTGTCTCTGTAATGGGCTACCTTAAACTGTCTGCATCCCTGGGGATAGGACGGAGGGATTGCGTCAGGATTGATTTCAAGTGTCACAAACTCCTCTCTCCTTGCAAAGAGCTGGGTCATAACCTCCAGCCCAAGCACTCCCCAAGCAGTTGGATGTTACACTTACAGATTAAAATTCCCCAGCAGGTCCCCCCCTGCGAGGTGGAAGAAAAATGAGCTGTACGAGCTTCAAAGATGCTGCATGGAACAGCTTTGCGTTGGCCCATCACGAGGCCGGCGGTGCAGCCACAAGCTGCTCGTGGGCTATGGAGCATGTCCTGCAAAAATGGCCCAGTGTCAAATACCAACTGCCCTGCAAGGTGGGCAGGACTGGGCGCAACCCTTCCCTCCTCAAACCCAGGGAGCCCCCGCCGGAGGGTCCCCACAGAAACCATGTGCTTTCTGACCCAGCCGTCTCACTGCAGTAAATATCTCCTCCTGGGCTTGGAAGGATAATGTCTGCTGATGCAAAGCCAGGAAGATCAGAGTAAATGAAGCTGGGCATCAGGGCAGGTGCTGGAGCCTCCGCGTGTCCTGCCCTTGCGGTTCGCAGTGTCTGACACTCTCCAGGCTCCCAACTTTGCTTGGACGAGGACAGCAGGTGCTGGGCCCCGTGCCTGCTCCGGGGGCACGTTGTTGCTGTGTTTAGTACCCCCTGGTGAGTTCTCCGTTAACCAATTTCTCTCTTCCAGCTAATTCTTCCCCCACCATGAATGCTATCTGTGCTTCTTCCAGTGGCT
>NW_017728955.1:176559-186508 GCF_001723915.1 Gavialis gangeticus
GCTGGGCATCAGGGCAGGTGCTGGAGCCTCCGCGTGTCCTGCCCTTGCGGTTCGCAGTGTCTGACACTCTCCAGGCTCCCAACTTTGCTTGGACGAGGACAGCAGGTGCTGGGCCCCGTGCCTGCTCCGGGGGCACGTTGTTGCTGTGTTTAGTACCCCCTGGTGAGTTCTCCGTTAACCAATTTCTCTCTTCCAGCTAATTCTTCCCCCACCATGAATGCTATCTGTGCTTCTTCCAGTGGCCGAAGCAGCAGCTCTGTATATTCACACGCAACCCTCCTGCCGGAGGCGGGGGGCAGAAATACGGCTGGGGCCCCTCCTACAAACTGAGACCCCCACCAAGAAACCTAGGAAGATTGAATCATCTTCCTGGATGCTCTTGAGAGGCAAAATCCCCCAACTCAGAGGCTTCAGGCCCTCAGTTTAACACCAAGGGAGCATCAGTAGGGAGAGGGATTAAGCTTGGCCAGTCCAGCTGTTAATGAATCAACAGTATCTATGAGGTCAGTCTCCCCTGCCCAGCACATCCTGGCAATAATCATAACCTCCTTGCCTTCTCACACTGTGTGTGGCTAATGAGGCCCCCACCGCCATGCCCACTCACAGCTGACCTCCAGAGCTGGCCAAGTCCAGCCTTGGGCAGGGTCATCTGTCACCAGTATGGGACGAGCTACTGGGGCAGCTCCAGCGTCTTCTCCCCCTCTCCCAACTGCTGTGGTTGCAGCTCCAGTGCTCAGGCGCTCCCGTGGCCCGCGCTGAGCCTGCTGCTGGTCTCCGGGGCTTCATCCCGCCGCATTTCAAAGCCACCTCCGCATGCTCTCCGCTCCATCCAGCCCCTGGACGCTGCTCGACTTGTATTGACTCTAGACTAGGGTTGGCAAGCTGGTCAATTGACAGGTCAAATTTTGCTAGTTGACCAGTCGATTGACTGCATATTTTTTGACCGGTCAAAGAGGATAGCACTTTGACAAAACTACATTTTTTTTTTTTTTTGTAGTTTTTTTTCTGACAGCGATATGATTTTTTTTGTTTTTTGACACATTTCTGAATTGCAGATTTGTGCTTTTCCTGTGTATGATTTGAACCTCTTGGCATTTGTTGACAATCATTGAGTGGTGCTTGACCGGACCATTGACCGAACTGCATTCCTGAAGTGCAGAGGCTCCCATTGCAATAGGTAAATGTCCCTCTTTCCTCACGTTTCCCCAGGCTCCGTTACCCAACCTTGCAGCACGGTATACCTGCCCGGGGTGACCCTTTGCCAGGGCACAGCTGCTGCTTTCCTCTTACCACCTGCAAACTCAATGCTTACTCTTCATAGATAGTATCATAGTATCGTAGTACCAATCGTCTTATTTTGACCATCATGCTCTATGCTGTCCAGGAACCGAAATCCAACTGAGGCTTGGTCCATTCAGGCAGTCTCCCCCAACAGTGGCAGACCTCTTCCTATGGACCATCCATCCATTGGCTGCTGGATGCCCTGATCACAGGAGTCTAGTCCACCTATGGGGCATCTAAATGGACGTAGGTGAGTAAATGGGATCCTACTCTACCTTGCTCTGGTCCTGAACATCCATTAATGCATCTGCTTCTGTATCTCACCATCGTCTGACCCCTTGAGATGGGGTCACAACACAGCCTGCAAGCAGGAGTCATTCCTTGCCTTGCCATGGGGATCATACTTGCTTAAAGGCCATAACATCCTTGGCTTGTCTGATGAGCCAACAACTCCCACTCTGCGAGGTGGGGGGGGAGGAGAAACCCTGTCCACTGGGAACCCAATGCAGAGCAGACATTGCCTTGTAACAGGACATGTGGCCCATGCCTTGTCAGGGGGACTTTGCCACATTTGCTCAGCTCGCACAAACATGTGGGTCCTGCCCAGTGCTGCCACACAGCCACAGATCAGGATGCAGTGCACACTTTTTTGGGCCCAGGCCCCCTTACAGCCACCTCTAAAAGCTGAACTATCTCACGTGTGTTTCTCTTCTCCAAGGAGACGTTCTCACCAAGAACAAGTCCCTTGGCATGTCCCGAGGAGGTTGAGTCGCTTATTTTGAAGTCCTCTGAGTCAGAAAGGTCCGGCTAGAAGGGGCTCTGGAGGTCATCCATACTGGGTATGGCTCACCCATTCTTATAGGTCTCTCTCTACACATTGGTGAAAACCACATGCTGGTTACTGCCAAGCATTTTAGAAGACAGGTTAGCTAAGATTTTGTAATTTTTTTTTTTAACAAAGCCAGCTGGGCGATGTGGATGCCCAAGTCCGGCTCACTTGGATGGGGACTGGAGGTCTAAATCCCTTCAACAGCTTCATAGATCTTGGCCTGTGGAGAAGATGATCTGTACTGCTGTCAAGTAGAATAATTAATACCACAGCTGCATGACTGGATGCTTGGCTGGCCCTTGAGCGGTGTGGCTAATAACAACACATCACTCTTCTCTGGCACGATCCCCTGCAGATCTTACACCACAGTTGATGAACGAAGTTTCCTGCTGGCTTTGGGAACTAAGGAAGTGTCCCCTGCCTTTCTGGGAGGGGAAACTTTAAGGCATGGTAAGACTGAGGCCAAACTTTTCAGAAATGGCCACTGATTTGGGGTGCCTACATAGGGTCTGCATATCCACAGGTGCAAAGCAAGCCAAGTGGGGTGGGGGTGATCAGCCCTTCAGAAAGTCAGCTCCTCTGTAGGGTGTCTGGAGCAGACGGCAGAGACAAGGCTCGGACCAGTGTTGACTTTGGGTCCGCAGTGCTGTCGCCTCCAGCCCTCTCCCCCCAATCTGAAGGTATAACTGATTGACATAATAACCTAGATGCTTGATCTTTTAAGGCTTGATGGTTTTATTTCCAGTTAAGCAATGCACAAGATGGATGGCTGGCTGCGAATCTTTAGTAGTGCTTTAAAATGAAATAATTGCACTATCAAATGAAAACTCTTAAATCCACAGGTTAGAAGAGCATCATCCATCTGGGAGAACGGGTCGCTTTCTGCCAGAGGGAAATGCTGAAAGATAAGAATGCTTCGGCAAACCAGTTTATTGCCCCATAAAAGCCAACCAACAACAACCCAAGACACACTGGTAAATCACTGTCCCCAGAAATAACATGGGTATGAAGCACGGGGATGCCAACAGATGCCGTGCAATGACAAATCGAGCCTGTCGTTCTATAAAATACTCTTGATCTCCACGTGTGCTGCAAGGAAGGATGGCAGTGAGAGCATGATGGTGCCATTGTCCTTTTTCAGCCAAAAACCCTGTGGGTTTTTTTCCACCAAGAGGAAAAATTGATGGTGGACTTAGGTATGTCTGAGGCACCTCTATGTCTACCGACATACTATTTCTCTTAAAAGGAAGATCTGAAAGGCAGGAGGTGGTGGTGTTGCTTACAGCTCCAGCCCTCTTTCAGCCAGCCCTTGCCCCAAAGGCTCTGCACTGATGTAACTCTGATGAAGAAAATGTGGTTCTGCAAGGTGCTGGACTCTCCACCCTTGGAGGTTTTGAAGACCTGGCTAGACAAAGCTTTGGCTGGGATGATGTGCTTGGGGCTGGTCCTGCTTGGAGCAGGAGGCTGGACTACAAGTGACCTCCTGAGGTCCCTCCCACCCTCATTTCTATGGTTCTAAGGTTGTTAAAAGCCAATTTTTTTTAAGTAATCAGGTGTTTCAGGTGCCTTTAAAGTTCAGATAGCATCATTATAGCCATGAGGTAGGAACAGCAAAAGGCAGTGAAGCCTGGGAAGCAGAAATAATCATAGTTGAATTCCCCTCTGCAGTGTTAAGAAGCGTCATGAGCAGTGGTACCAAAAGACCCTCAAGAGACAAATACCATCACTGGAAGGGGCCGGTATTACTCTCTGCTATACGGATTGCCGACCTACTGCATGAATACTGCAAGCTGCCAATGTATGTCACTGGAAATGCAATGCACTTCCATGAATCAAGGCCCAGCAGCGAAGATCAAATGGGCTCCTCTTGTATTTTGTTCCCAGGACACCTGGGCAAAAGCTGTTTTCTGAGCTCAAGGCTGCTGTGCTTCTTCCGACCGGTGAGACACCAAAACAAGGTCCTAAGCGCATGAGGAGAGTTAAAGACATACCGGTCTTTTTTATCAACAAGGGCATTAGCCAAACTGCAACATGGTTCATGGCATCCTGCCTCCTTCATAGTTTCATAGTTGGTAGGGGCTGGAAGGGACCTTACAGACCATCAGGTCCAGCCCCCCTAGACATGGGCAGAAATGACCTCTGGGATCCCAGCAAGACAGGCATCACATTCTCCCTCCAGTGTCAAACACATAAAGCATTCATCACTGGCGGTCCTAAACCACTGCACAGCGCTGCTGAGCGCTGGTCAAAACTGCTTTGTGCCATCCCCAAGGTGCCAGGCCACTATGCTTTCCTGATGGGAGATCAAGACTGTGCTGTCACCCAGGGACCAACCCTCCAGCGCAGGGTCTCCACTTGTGAAATGAATAGGATGCTTGCATTTTTAAAAGTGTGACCATGGAAGTTCATTACCACTAGTAAAGTGCCTGAGGATCCTTGCAATAAAGCATTGTGACAATGCAAATCCAATGGCGATTCTGCTAGTCCTCCTTATTAGGCATGCCAGCCTGGTCTTCTTTACTGATCTTTGGAACTTTCTTTGTGAATCTCTGCCTTAGACTGGCTATGATTTTGTTGCTCTTTTCCCAATTCCCTGCTGTGAGGAGGCATCTTCCAGGGACATGAGAAGGCAGCAGCTAGGACCAGGTCTCACCAGCATCAGATAGAAAGTTCACTCCCATCATATCATCTGAATCACAGCAAACAGGACTTCCACCGTGGTACATCAGTGCAAAAGCCATGAGAGCGAGTTAGATAGACCAGGAAAAGTGCATTATATATTCCCAAGGACATAAATCGATCAAACACTAAGAAGCAAAGGAAACGGGGACCAAATGTGATAGCGAATTGCTCCTATGAGTACTAAGGATAAACTGTAGTGGTGCCGACGTCATATTCTGACTCGTTTGTAAAAAAGCAACCCAGGACTGACTCCATCATGTCAAAAAATAATATTGTTGTAAGTGGAAGCTAGGAGCACCAGCAAATAGAGAAAAGCTGCTGTTAATCTAGCTGCTTTGGGAGGGTTTTTTGGCTTGGATCTGACTCCAGGACTGTCATAAATAGTACCGCTCCTGGTAGCCGACATTTCTAATTAGCCCGGCCGGGTTAATGAAGTGCTTTATATTTCGCACTTGCACAGATCCCTTCCTCTGAGTCAAGGCGGCATCGACTGTAAATCTCTAATTGCTTGTTGCTTTTGGATCTGTTTATTGAGATTGTGGTAGGCTTACAGGCAGCAATAATGACCCGAGGAAGTTATTTAACTTAGGAAGTAATTTAACAGAGCAAACAGAGCACTGATTTCTGCAAAAGAATTTGTCACGGCTTGCAAGTGCCTACCCTGTGCCGGAGAGCATGCAGATGAAGGACGGAGGGAATGGCACGCAGTGATTTGAATGGTTTAGCTATAGCAGGCGGCCCAGATTTCTCTCTCTGATACTGGCTGCATGGGGCCCACTGGGGGAGATGGTCTCAGTTTGCATCAACCCCACGCTAAGCAGGTAGGAAAAGCATGCTGGACTCCACCAGTCCTCAGCCATCAGATGGTCTCCTGGGGACCAGCTCCAGTAGGAGACGTCACTGCGTCCTACAGTGGCTCTCACCAATGTCATACCAGTGCATGGTAAGCATCTGAGGAGCTGAAACCAGCTTCTTATTAGCATCCGGAGCACATTGCTGCCCAGGACAGAATCTGTTTTCAGTGGTTCGACCTTGGATCCAGTTCTCTGATCCCTAGACAAAAATATCTCCGGGCTTCATTGGGAGCTTTGCCTGAGTGGGAAGGGGAGTGTTGACTTGCTTTGCTGGTGCAACCATCCAAGACCAATCACAACATGTCCATTTGATACCAGAAGCCTTTTATTGCTATGCAGTAGCAGCATATGATGATTAGCCAGCAAGCAAGGCTCTCACAACACACTGGGCTTGCAGGGATGCTTGCAGGAAGGCAGACATCCAGCCAGTACAGGTCTGCTGCTCTGGAGACATAGATTTCATATGATTTCACAGACATTAGGGCTGGAAGAGATCATCGGGTCCAGCCCCCCTGCCCAAGGGGCATGTTTGCTTCATAATTCAATTGTCTTGAGACATTTCTACATCTGTTAGAGAAGATCCAACTGCAGCTCAATAAACCGCCTAATTCTGCTCTCATGTGCCTTGTTAGCTCTAATACCATCCTTGAACTGACCTGAATTGTTTTCTAAGTGACTCAATTAATTAAAACCAATGATAATGGGAAAATATATATTGTAAACATACTTTTTTAGTATAGAAAACTAGTGGTTATAAACAAAGGACTGAGGACCAGGAATCAGGATTGTTATCCCTACTATCTTGCTGTTTGGCCTTTCTAACTTCTCCCCTCCCAGCTGTAAAGAGGAATAACAACCATCCATCCCATTTGCAGAATTATTTAATATGTGTGCAGTAAAGTATGTTAAGATTCTTGGAGAAAAAATAGTTTATATATTATTTTTAGATCCTTTGGCATTGCTGATTAATATTTATTACTGGCTTTTCTCTGCAACCAGGAAGACATTATATCTACCCAAGATCAGATGTGCACTCCTTCGAAAAATGGGGAAAACCCTAAATATACTTCCATTGTTTTCTAGCCGAAAGATGAATCATTTCATTTGATGTGCTCTTTGTTTCAGCTGCAGGCTGACGCCGGAAGAAGAGAGCACGCGTCCTTTGTTTTCCGCCCCGAGTTTATACCTTTAGCTCATGCTGTCTGTCTTGCGCTGGTGTTCAGTCCTCGGTGAGTGAAGTCCCAGCCGATACACCCTCTCAAAATCTTTCCACTGCTGTGTTGCACTTAAAAATGGGTTTTTAAATCTGATGCTCTTAAGAATTGACACAATACTTGGCTGATGAATAGCAGAAAGGCTTGCTTGAATAGCTACCAACAAGCAACACAACTAAATGACAGAAAAGGACTCTTCCCCAATATAAAATGTGCTATTAGTCCTGGTATTATCTTAGCTGCAAGTGTTTTCTCACCAGTGCAGGCAGGGCAGCTGGTCCAGTCTTGTTGCATCCCCCGAGCAGGATCCTTTGCTGGGTAAGTGGGGTGCAGCATGGCTTTTCGATCTTTCCGGGACTGCATACCTTGCTGGCAAATCTGCTTAGTTTTTCTACTGTTGAACTGTATGGCTTCAAAGCATTTTTCCTTGATGGTTGGCCGATTAAAGTCTGAACAAAACAGGGAGGAAAAGGGTGACCATCATTTTACAACTGTGACATTGCCTGGCTCCTGCTTTTGGATTCGTCTAGGTGTGAAGACTTGTGTTTCTCATAGCCCTGGCAATTAAAGGGCAATGAAATGAGATGGGCCTTGGGTGGTCAAACAGGATACCTACAGGCATTGGTTACTGGACCTGTCTTTGGGTACTTTTTTTATCAATGGCACAAATTTGCAAAAGCTTTTACTGGTGATGGTCAATTTACAAAACTCCAGACATACACTGAATGATTGAGACATTTGTAACCCCATAGATATTGGATGCCTATTTGGAGTAAGGTGAGAATGTCAGGTACGAGGCATCTTTCCTGTATCTTTTACAGGTTTCTCTTGAAATGCATGCTCAGTCTTTTGTCTTCTTTAGTTGCTAGTTCAATTGAAATGCATGTGTAGTTTCCTTGCCTTCTCTGCCTCAGCCTTTTTCTTTGGCTTTCTTAGCTTGGAGATACACATGTGATGATCGTCCCAGGTCTCTGCCAACAATTTTAACCATCACTTTTATTATTTTATGGCATGGGTCTGGTATTGGGTACCTCAAGATCCACTACCTCGATGCCTAATGGGTTGCAAGCTGTTAGCAGAGTTTGATTTTCTCGTGGCAGTCTTGTTACCACAACCCAGTCTTGCCCCAGCCATTATCTTGCATTACTGTGCAATACACACTGTCAAAGCTTTCACAGTTTTCCTATCTAGCAGGTGGTGATCCCATCATTCTGGGCCTTGCTATAACAAGCAAGCGCTTAGCTATACTTATGTCAAGCTGTTGTACTACATATATATATACTATATATGTATATACTTATGGCAAGTATTAACTATATATGTATATACTCTAATAACCCAAATACAACATATTAACTTCATATATGCGTACTAAAGAGTAAATCATAGGTCTAAATCCAAAATCTAGCCAACAGCCCTTTTAGCCAGTATAGTGTCAAGAAGGCACAGGTGCAAACAACACCGCGCAACAGTTTGGAGCAGCAAACAAAGACTCCCAGATGCAGTCTGTGCTGCACGGTGTCTCTCAGTTGCCAGAAATAAGCTTCCTGCATTGGATTTAGTCCAGGACACCGGGGCTAACAACTCCTGCTCCAGAGAAACAGGCTACGGGATCCTCCATCATCACATATGCTCGGGAGCCTGCTCCTGCGTCACGGTGGAGAAGCTGGCAGGGACTGGGAGTGCCGGAGAGATGGGGCAGGTGGCTCCCGGGAGGTGGGCATGACTTTTTCAGCTCCTGACAACCTCCACAGGGGCATCCGTCTGCCTGTCCTCGGCTGAAGGAAGGTCACCTAGACACCAGTGGGGTAGCGAGCAGTTTGAAACCTGCATCGTGCCAGCTGATCTGCAGCCAGGGACGGGGAGCTGTGGTTTCTGGGGGGGAAGAGAGGAAAACAGGCAGGCACAGATGTGAGGGAACGTAATGGAAGGCATGCATGGGAGTGAAGGGCTGTGGTCTGAAGGAGGGGTGCTGTGTTGCGGGGGGGGCGCAATTTCCTGGCTCATTAGAATCTACCGGGTTCCTTCCAATCTCTTCGATCCACAGGTGTTAACGACCCTCTCTTCTTTTCATGGCCTTGCTGTTTCCCCAATCAAGCTCACTTTTCTTCTGCAATCCTGTTTGCTGCTCCTGGTCACGTAGCTCCTGTTTCACAGCCTTGCAGCCTGGTTTTTAACTCTAGCTAAAAATATTAACTCCGGTACGGAAATAACTCAGCAAAGCACTGAATACCCTCCAGATGCTCAAGTAGGCTAGATTTTGTTTTATGAATCAACCCCCTCTCCCAAAAAACAACTACCTTTCATTCTAATGACTACATGGAACAACTTTCAACTATTATGTGCCTCATTTGTTGTGTTTGTTAGACATAATTAATGATATAGTAAATGAATGCATGTTCCAATAAGGTTATATTTGTTTTTGCTTCTTTCTCAAACTGAGGAACCTAGCCTTCCACCCCTAGCATATTAGTAACACTTCCAGTTTCTTTTTAATTGGAGGCAAATATGCATTGTATGGACTGTAAGGTGGATAGAAAACTGGCTGGATCATCAGGCTCAGAGGCTGCATTGGACTAGTTGGCAACCAGTCCAATCTATGTCTAGTTGGCAGTCTGTCTCAAGTGGATGCCCCGGGGGTAGGTCTGGGGCTGGTTTTGTTCAGTGTTTTTATCAATGACCTGGAAGATGGGATGCGATCCATTGTCAGCAAGTTTGCAGATGACACCAAGCTGGCAGGAGCAGTAGATATGCTGGAGGGTAGGGCTAGGATTCAGAGGGACCTGGACATGCGGCATGAGAAGAAATCTCATGAGGTTCAATAAGGAGAAGCACAAAGTCCTGCACTTTGGATAGAGCAACCTACGCACCAGTTCAGGCTGGGGGTGACTGGCTGGGCAGCAGCTCTGCAGAAAAGGACCTGGGGGACAGGGGACAAGAAGCTGAACAGGAGCCAGCAGTGTGCCCTTGGTGCCAAGAAGGTGCCGGCATCATTGGTGGAAGTGTTGCCGGCAGATTCCCCTCTATGCAGTACTGGGGAGGTCACATCTGGACCAGTTCTGTGTCCAGTTGTGAGCCCCCACTACAGA
>NW_017728955.1:191508-204967 GCF_001723915.1 Gavialis gangeticus
GGAAATTAGCCCCCTTTGCATCCTGCCCTTCCTGCTGTGCACAGTCCCCTGGGGTCCCCACCTGCCAGTCACGCCTGCCCTGTGTCCTTCTCACAGGCTTAGATGCTGATCTCCACGGGGCCAGGGCTGTGCTTGGGGGATGGAGGATGGAGCTGGGCTGTTCCCAGTGGGGGCAGACGACAGGACAAGGAGCAATGGGCTCAAGCTGCAGCAAGGGAAGTGGAGGTTAGATATTAGGAAATCTTTCTCACTAGGATGGTGGTGAAGCACCGGAACAGGCTTCCCTGAGAGGTGGTGCAGTCTCCATCCTTGGAGGCTTTGAAGACCCAGCTCAACAAAGCTTTAGCTGGGACGATGTAGTTGGGGCTGGTCCTGCTTGGAGCAGGGGGTAGGACTGGATGTGACCTCCTGAGGTGCCTTCCAACCTCATTATCTGTGTTTCTGTAATGATGTGGTGCAGGAATAGAAGTGGTGTCATGGGCCAATCACACAGAAAAGAAAACAGGAGCACAGAGGATGGACAAACAAGGGGCTTGAGAAGACGCGGAGAGCTGTAAAAGTAGGAGGGTTTGGGGGGAGCCACGGCTAGCCAAAACTATGCAATTGCTGCCCCCAGAGCTGTAGAACAGGGGGGACAAAAAAGCAGCTGCAGGTGAAGGAAAGACAGGGCGACAGTGGCACGAAACCAGCCCACGGAGAATATTAAAAGCAGAGCGGACTCAACCAAGACCCCCAAGAATGACTGTCACAGGCCAGATCCAGGGCTGGTTTCAGTGCTGATCCACTCAGCCTGGCTCCCAGAGCTTGCAAATCAATCAGGATCCAATGCCGACTTCTTCCTGGAGGAGTGTGGGGTCACAACTAAGCTGCAGAGAAGGACACTTGATGGAATGGCAGGTGCTTTCTCTCAACCTTTCCCGAGTTTCCCTCCACTGCGGTGCCAGGGCTTGCTATTTCAAATGGCAATAAAGCAAGCAGCAAGATGACAGCTCAGCAGTATGGGATTGAGCCTCGCCCTGGGCTCCAAATGATTGATGGACATTATGAGGAGACCTGAGGTAGCAGATGGTGCTGAATAGCATCCCCTTCCCATAGCAGTGTCCTCTGGAGACAGAGCAGCTGTGTTTCTGGCTTTCTGCAAAATGCCTTTCATCCAGGAGACGGAAATGCAGGAGGGCAGTACAAAGGGAAAGGTCGTTTCTGGGAACTTCCAAATCAAATGCCACGCTTCGCGGTGGGTCATATTTTATAGCTGACTGGGACTGCATCAGCTCTGCAGAGGTGCAATGTTGGCTGCGGCATGAGGTTGGTTGAAAAACATTGTGTTCCTGAGATCCGCTATAAAGATTGGGTGGATGGAAAGAGCCGGGCAGGGCAATGCACACTGATTTATCCGCACTGAGACAGCCGGAGCCACGGAGCGAGATGGGCTCCCTTAGGCTTTGGATCTGATTGTGCCTCTGTTTGGACCAGGGCTGTTCAGGTCATGCCCATCAGGGACATCTTTGGAGGAAGCCAGGCGATCCGTGCAAGGGGCTGCCATTCTCATAGCCATCGTGTACCAATATGGGGGCAAAGGCTCTTCTGGAAAAATACCGTCTCTGCTACATCAGATCGAATGGATGCTGCTATGTCTCCCCTGGCTCCAGTCAAGTTACAGCAGGGGCTGATTTGGCCTTATCTGTGGATCTGAATACAAGCTCTGAGTCCAAAAATCCCCATGCAGGCGCCAAAGCTCAGCTGATGTCAAGCCACTGAATTAGGTGTCAAAGGCTTTCAGCAGCTCAGGCCCAGAATACAGGGGCAGAGGGCAGACTGCTGGCCACGCTTACAATCAGCCTCCTTTAAAGGGTTTGTGTTGCCCTTTTGATCTCCACCTGCTATTACCAGGGGTGAAACGATGGCTCCAACCTAGGCTGTGCTGCTTGGCGCTGCTCTGAGGGCTTGTGGTGTGCAGATCTACGAGCAAGCATTCGTTTCCCCCGACACTACGCAGCGCTGCACGGCCCAGCCTCTTATTCCCGGTTGCAACTTTCCAGCTCCGTGCTCCCAGTGCAGGCAGCTGGATCCTCCCCTTCCTGGCTCTGCCCAGGTGTCTGTGTCTTCCTGCACTGTCCCCATGCGCCATCTGCGGTGCACCTTCCACGAGGTTTCATTGATTTCCTGCACAACCTGTCTTTCTAAAAAGTCACATGTAGTGATAAAGGGCATTTTTTTGGAGCAACTTTTAAGCAATCAACAGGTGCAAACGAAGACAAAGAGGTGCCCAGTACTGACAAGACAGCAGGTGAATGCTGCATGTCTGATCCCATCGCTCCCTGGCACGTGTTTGAAAGCACAGATCCAACCTGCTGAGTGTAAGAGCAGGTGTGGTGCCATCCAGGCAGATGGGCCAAGGTGTGGGGGGGAAGGCATGTCTTTAATCCCACCCTGATCTGGATTATATATATTTTTTAAGAGCTACTTTCCTGGCCACTCTAAGTAAGAGCTCGGTGCATCTCGGGCAGGTGCAATTCTGGGAGATTGCGAGGATGGATCCTGGAGAGGCAAAGAGAAGAGAGAAATAATCTCTTGTCTACAGTTATGCGTATGGCTCCCATGTAGGCTTGTGCCAACTCACTGATGGAGACTCCACCAGACTTAGTTTTACTGCCTTCACCTTAAAGCAGTGCTTCTCACCCACAATACCCTGAGATGCTGCGAGATCCTTTCAAGGGTGATATATAATATTCACACCGCTGGTGATGTCTATGCATGATTCACAAGATAAACCCAGAGACTTCAAATGGAGTCAAAACCATTCTGACCTGTTGCACGCTTTCTACGTTCTTCACAACAGAAGAATTGCTCTGTCAGTTTTCGGTCATCCAAAAAAACAAGAGAAAGCGAAGAGCTGGCATTTTCCAAGGGAGGCAGACGCAGGACATCTGCCCTCTCTCTATGAAACTGCATGTGCAGAATGGCTTGGGGAAGGGGAACTTATTTGGAAAGCTTCCCAGGGGGTATTTCTGGGGCCCAAAGAGCAGCAGGGAAAGTCGGGAGAACAGGGTGACTGCGGTGAGACTGTCACCGTGGGCTGGGGCAAAGGGCCCATTCCTCACGACTCCTGCTCCATGGCTGTTGCACTGCCAGCTAACATGTCTCTGAGGGCAGAGGGACCAGGGGGCATGTCTCTCTCTGTGTTCACCAAATGTCAGTCCCACCCACCAGGTGCTCGGCCTGGCTGGGCTTTGCCCTGGCAAATCTCCATTCCCACTGGTAGCGAGGGAGCAGGGCTTACAACCCTGGCATGAATGTTACGGTGGCAGAAACACCAGGCTCTGCTCTCAGTTGCCCTAGAAGAAGTCTGGACGGATGCTACTGACCACGGTGAAACGGCTCGGGATTGGACCCCCAGCTAAGATCAACTGAGCCTAAGGAATTAGAATGATTGATAGTGGCCAAGCATTTCCAAAAAAATAGGAGATGAGAAAATGCCAGGCTGGTGAGCACGGGGGAAATGGGAGGCTCACTGAATGAGCGGTTTTGAAGGACAGGTCTAGCAATGTCCTGCACTTTGTGTGGCCTCTCCTGCAGTGCATTGGTAAGGAACAGTGTCCTGCCCACAGCATCACCTGCCAGCCCACGAGCTAAGGGATGGGGCACTGGGCTGGGACTCAGGAGACGCAGTGCTGTGGCTGGTTCTGGCGTGCGTCTCCTGGATGACATAGGTAAGTCCCTTCTCCCCCTTGGTGGCTCTGTTTCCCCATCTGTAAGATGGAGATCATGATCCTGGCCTGATTTGGGGATCTAGGGATGATGAGTGCTATGGAAGAGCTGGGCAACACTGTAGGATCTCAGGAAAGTTGGGCTGCAAGGGACCTCGCACGGTCCTCTTGTCCAGCCTTCTGCTCAAGGCAGAATCATCCCTGCCAAACGACCCCAGGCAAGTCTCTTAAGTTTCCAAGCATGGAAAAATCCACATTTCTGGGCAGCTTGTGCCAGTGCTTGGCCACCCTCAGAGTCAGAAAGTTCCTCTTAATTTCCAACCTAAATCTCCCCTTGCTGCAGCTTGAGGCCATTGCTCCTTGTCCTGCCCTCTGCAGCCAGAGAGAAAAGCTCATCTCCAGCCTCTTTGTAATCGCCCTGCAGGTATTTGAAGGCTGTTATCAGAGGTAGGTGAGGACTGCTGTCAGACTGCTGTCACACCACTCTGATGAGGCCACGCACCTCTCTCTGGGCGTCTCCCTGGGTGGATGTATTTGTGACTCGGTATCCCACGGAGCCTGCGAATAAACCAGCACAGTCCTGTTCCTGGCAGCTTCTGGAGTCGAACTTGGCTGTTAACAAAGCAGTTGTCTCTCCTGACCTGCTCGAGGCTCAACGGGCGACCCCGCTGGCACCTCGGCAGCCGGTAGGGCCCGTGGTGCTGAGGTGAGGCGGAGCTGAGAGCCGTGCTTTGCTGATATAACGGCTTGCCAGCTGAAGCAGATTCCCTCGGTGATGCCAGAGCAACTGGAAAGAAGACATGCAGAAGGATTATTTCCTTAACTAAACCAGGCTTTCAATGCACCCAGATGGGTGGCAGGGGGCCGGATGTGACAGCTGAGATGCTGCCCTTCCTACACCCTGCTGGGACACGGAGAGTGGTACTGAGCACCCCCTGCTCCCACGGGCTCGAGTGGAACTCAGGATCAGGCCCTGGCTCTGAGTGCCCGAGCTTTGCTTGCTGCTGTGGTGCCCACCGATGGATTTGCTTGCTAGCTTTCTCGCTAGCGCAGGGGGGAATGCCGTCACCGCTCCTTGGGGATGGGTGGGTTCTCCAGACTGGTCCAGAGAGGGAGATTTAAGGCCCCCTGATTGCACATAGCAGGACCGGGCTAGTCGCTATTTCCTTTCATAGTGACAACCATAAATAAGAAAGCCCCAGTGGCTTGGAGCTGCAGCCTGGTAGAGGTGGAGGAGAAAGGCAGGGGCACATTTCTGATGTGGGAGCTCCCCTGAGCTCATCCCAGCAGCTCTAGCTACAAGCCAAGAGCTCAGCAGGGAGGGGAGCGTGCGGAGCCATTTGCTGCCCCCATCAGCGTGAGGCTCGGGCTGTCTTCCCGAGGTCCCCGCTTAGGCTGGACCAGCACTTGGCAGACCTACAGCCACAGGTCCTTGCCCTGGGATGTTTCCATTTTAACGGCACGAGCCACAAGCTCTGCTCACCTGAGTGCTGATGTGGAGAGAGGGTTGCAGCAACAGAGGCGACGCCGCAAAGTGGGGCCGGTGCCAGGTGGCAGGAGTCCCCGTGCCGTCTTCAGGCCTTCTGGGTCTCGGCTAGACCTCCGAATGGCGACGGTCTCAGCAGACTGACCCAGCACAGAGACGATGTGGGGGAAGAGCAGGCACCAGGAAAAAGAGAGAGGGAAAGACATCAAGAGGAGGAGGAGAAGCGGGGAAAGGAATGGATGAAATCCCACAGGGACGAGAGAGAGAAATGGAGATCGACCAGGGGAGCTGTTCTGGCTTCCTGGGGGCAGGTCACCTCCAAAGGGCCACAGGAAGGTGCAAGCCGGAGGCTGCATCAGCGAGCGGCCGTGAGCCTGAAATGTAGCGTGCGCCGTGCCGCAGCAGCGAGCTACAGACGCCAAATCAACCCGTCCCAGGGAGTGGGGCATCCAGGGTGTCTGGGGCACTGCAGGGAACTGAGACGAAGGGAGCGTGGGAGGGCAGCACTGGGCAGGGAGGGCCCCAGGAGCTCACATTGCCTAAGCCAGGTTTGAGCCTCCCCGCACTCCAGCGCCCAATGGATCTGAACCTGGGAAACAGAGCTGGGAGGCATCAAGGAAAGGGGCAAAACAGCAGGGCCAGGGAGCTGGGACCCTGCCTGGCCCTTTCCCATGGAAGAGGATGACCCAGCTGGGACTGAATTAGATGCAGAAGAAGCACAGGCTGCAGCACCTGCTGGGCACTGCCCAGCGTGCCAAGAGAGCTACGCCAAGCACGCTTGGTGCTAGGGTCACAGCCATGCCCGGGGGCTCCTGCCCACAACCCAGCCCAGTGTGCTGGACGCTGGCCAAACACAGAGCAAAATGCAGTCCCTACCCACATGGCAAATGACCTGGCATGATGAGAAATACCTGATGAGCAGGGGAACGAGGCAGCCCAGTAGGAACATCGACTGCTAGCTAAGGGCACCGGCTCTTGTGTGCACACGCAGCAGCAGGGGCAGAGCTGGGCACCCTCCATTTCAAACCCACCCACTTCAGAAGTGCTAGGTGATTATCAGCCAGGGCGCCGCGCATCATCAGCACTGTTTGGTGTGCAAATGTGATCCACAGAGATTTCAAACAGGAATCCAGCCTGTTAAAATCATGCTCTCCTGTTGTGGGTTGGCTGAGCTCCCTGCAACAGAAACACCGTTGTATTATTTTTCTGTAGTCGAGCAAGGAGTAAAAGCAAAGAGCAGACATTTTCCAAGGAGGGGGGTCTGGAGCCTAACACAGGGGTCTCAAGTCTAGAAAGGTTGAGGATCCCTGCCTTAAGCCAATATCTCTGCTTGCACATACCTGCCAGATCTGCCGTTCCTCCTATATGTAATGGAAAGGGCTTGGAAGGGGTTGCCTTCTCTGTAGCAGGGGCATGGCCTCTACATGGGATCTCCCGAGTGTATATTAACAACCTTCGCAGCAGCAGGACATTGGTCCCCCTTCTCTCCCTGTGGCAGAGTCAGTTGTGACGCCTGGTGCTGTGTCAGGGGTGACCATGGTTTTGCTAGGAAGTTGGACAATGGGTTTGTCTGGGCTGGTTTTGGACAGGACTGATTCTGCCTGGGGCATGGGGTTGGACTAGATGTGACCTTTGGAGGTCCCTTTCAGCCCTACATTTCTATGATATGATCAATATGTAGGCAGCACGCACAGAAAAATATATATGTGTGCGCATGTGTGTATGCACATGTATGTGGTGGGGTGCACATGTGCATGCATGTGCCTGCTGTATTGGAGCGCTCACTGCGCTGGAGCACTTCAGAACAGGGCAGCAGGCACAGAGCAAAGCAAACCCAGCACCCGGAGGCTCCAGGTTACGACATCAGATCTCAGTCATATCTGGGCCATTGAGAGAAAAACCCAGGGGGGCCCAACTAGAGAAGTGAGGAGTCCAGTGCAACTCATCCGAAGGGCTGAGGAAATTCCCCAATTAAAATTCATTATGGTTACCGATTCTTTTTATTGGGTAGGGCAAAATACGGCCTGGGGGCCGCATCTGGCCTGTCAAGCCATTCTATCCGGCCTGTGGGGCCCCTAAAAAAATTAGAAAATTATTATTTATTTGCTCCTAGCTGCCTATCAAAGATGACAGGAGCCAGGGCCAGTAGGACCCAGAGGAAGCTAGTGGCAGGACCCAGCAGCAAGGTCTGCCCAGCCCTGGCCCCCCAACCACAAACCCCTGCCTAGCAGAGGCTTCTGGCCTGGGACCATGGGGCTGTTCCTGCTTTCCTACACTGGAAAGGGAAATGCAGCCCTCAACAGTTTGCCAAAACTCGGTAAGTGGCCCTTCGTCCAAAATAATTGCCTGCCCCTGGTGTAGGGGCAATAGAGGGAAATCACAGGCTGTAAAGGACCAGGGCATAGTCAGTCTGGCCTAATGGTGAGACCAGCGAGTAAAAGCAACGACCTGGGGCTGGGTCAAAGACTGGGGCCACATTACCAAAACCAGAGGGAAAACCCGAGGCAGAGTCCACAACATAGTCCAGGGTACGGATCCAGGGATCAGACGCGGAGTACCAATCTCAAGGACAACCCACAGGATGAAGTCCAAGAGGGGGGCAGGAGCCAGGAATAGATCCATGGGGAAATCCAAAGCCGAAGTCCAGAAACAAGTGAAAGCAGGAGTCAGAAACCATGAGGCTTGCCGCAGCAAACCCAGGGCCCCAGGCAGTGCTGAGAGATGGGTGGCAGTCCCAAACCAAGATGCTCACTGCTCAGAAATGGGGGCAGAGCTCAACAGCTGAGGCTTGCTGTCCATGTGGCTGCTGAGGTGCTAGACCCGGGCCAGCTGGCCTGATCAGTCCGACACGATCACGGGGACCAAAGAGCAACAGGAAACAAAGGGTCCAGGACCACCACGGTGCTTAGGCCCTGCTGCATGTCCAAACCCAGGCCCAGTGGGGCACTTCTGGGTACAGCCAACCTGCATACACCAGCTGCAGGGACGGCCTCTGCGTGTTATACACCCACCCAAGTCCCCCCATGTGTCATAAGCTGCTAGAGTCCTCCTCCAACACCCAAGTGGGATCCAGCATTTCAAATGCGTGTCCAAAAAAACCCAGCAGAATCAGGTCCTGTTTTGCCACAGAGCTGCCTGCCCCCATGCATGGGCTGAGGAGCTACTAGGAGGGTGGGACAGGGGTCAGAATCAGGCCCCGCATTACACTCCCAAAACGCTGAACGCAGCACCTGGGCTTGACTCCATGTCACGGTCTCCTTGCCCCTGTGCGCAGCCCAAACCTCACTGCTGAGAGGCTGCACTGCCTCTTCAGCCCAGCCACCAGTGACCTACGAAACCCGACGGGGAGATGGTCCCCGGACTACCCAAGAACACGCAGCTGTGCCCCCTTCTCCGGGTTTCCAGCGGCCTGGCGCTGCGTGACACCGATCCACAAACCAGGGTGGAGGTGCTGATCCAGAAAACTGAAAGGGCAGGAGCAATAAAGCACTTTATCATCAGGTCTGGGATGGGCTCGCTCTCTTTCCCCCATCAGAGGTTTATTCCCTGCTAGAGCATTTCTATGGGGTTTGGAGCCTCCCAGTGCCCAGCGTGGGTAATCGCAGAGAAGCGTGCCCACAAGGGTTATTGCAAATCAGCCCCTGCTCCTCCTGCCTTAGCCAGAGATGCACAGCTGGCCCTGCCGTGTGACCCCTCCTAACCCCTTCAGCCCCTTTTCCTCAATAAATGATATTCCAGCAAAGTGCTTCCAGAGCTGGAATCCAGGCACATGGAGGGGTGCTATTCAACGCCCGCTCCCCTTCCGGAGTGTCCTTCCTTTGCAAAAAGTCACTGCAACCAGCCCCCTGGCTGCCTCTCCATCACACTGCCCTTAGCCGGACCCTCGCCTGGGATCGCAGGTAGATGGAGCAGCCGCCCCAGGGGAGCGATGGGAGCCCCCGCCGTGCGGATCACGTGGAACCAGGACCCAGGTCCACGGCTGTGTTCATCATGGCAGCCGGGATCCAGAAGCATCCTGCCACATACGGCTGGGTGTGAGCAGGCAGCGGAGCCCTGGGAATAAGTCAGGACCCCCCCGGGCACTGCAAGGGCAGGAGTCAGCCCCTCTTGCTGCAGGAAGCATGGGCTCTGCATGCTGAGCTGCCTCCATTTGCTGTGTGGACACAGGACCCATGACACCACTTCACGGGGTCCTGAGGGCAGCAGGACCGTCTAAAGTGAGGACAGGCCCTAGCTCAGAGCAGGGAGGGCAGCCAGAGAGTGCTGAGCCCAAATCTCACACCCCTAACCCTTCATGCTCTGCTGGATTTAGCAAGAGCATGACTGCCCTGCCCCCCCTCATCCCTGGGGTTGACAGATGGGGTTTAATCTCTCCTGGCCTCCATTTCAATAGTGCCCAGTCAGCACTTGGGGCCACAGCACCCAGCCAGGGGAGGAGCAGCTCACACTGCAGGAGGGTGCAGGTTTGCTCTTCCATGGTCTGTTGGAGAAGTAGTCAAGCCCTCTGGAAAGACACGCATGATGGGAGGCTGCAGCTGCCTGCCCCTGGTTTCTCATAGTCTTCTCATGAGGTTCAATCAGGACAAGTGCAAAGTCCTGCACTTAGGACAGCACAATCCCATGCACCAGTGCAGGCTGGGAGTGACGGGCTGGGCAGCAGCTGTGCAGAAAAGGACCTGGGGGGACAGGGGACAAGAAGCTGGACAGGAGCCAGCGGTGTGCCCTTGTTGCCAAGAAGGTGACCAGCATCCTCGGCTGCATCAGTAGGAGCGGTGCCAGCAGATCAAGGAAAGTGATTCTTCCCCTCTATTCAGCACTGGGGAGGCCACATCTGGAGTCCTGTGTCCAGCTGTGGGCCCCCCGCACTACAGAAAGGATGTGGACACATTGGAGAGGGTCCAGTGGAGGGCAATGAAAATGGCTGGGCGCTGGGGAACAGGACTGGTGTGGAAAGGCTGAGGGAAATGGGCTGATTGGTCTGGAGAAAAGAAGACCAAGGAGATTTGATAGCAGCCTTCACCTCCCTGCAGGGGGTTGCAAAGAGCATGGAGCTGGGCTGTTCTCAGTGGGGGCAGACGACAGAGAAGGAGCAATGAGCTCAAGCTGCAGCAAGGGAAGCTGAGGTTGGATATTAGGAAAAACTTCCTCACTAGGAGGGTGGTGAAGCACTGGAACAAGTTACCCAGAGAGGTGGTGGAGTCTCCATCCTTGGAAGATTTTAAGACCCAGGTAGACCAAGCTTTGGCTGGGATGATGTAGTTGGGGCTGGTCCTGCTTGGAGCAGGGGTTGGACTAGATATGACCCCCTGAGCTCCCTTCTAGCCTCATTGTCTGTGATTCTATAATCCCAGTAGGCAAAAAGCTACAGCGAAGAGGAAGGTGAGTGATTGCTCTCTGTGCCATCTGGGGAAAAGATAAGAAGAAATCAGCTTCCTTTGCAGCTAAGCTGAGCTGCTCTCCCTAATGTCTTCAGGAAGGTCTCCCACTCAGTATCTACAGCCTGGAGCAGCATGGACTGCGGAGTGAGACATGTCCCAGAGACACGTGGCCTCTGACCTGGAAACTCCTGAGCATGTATTAATATTTTATCAAAGCAGGACGTTGGCTGCCGTGATCCCTCTGCTTTACCTGTGGCAGGTTCAGGTG
Organism: Gavialis gangeticus; assembly: GCF_001723915.1. Lineage (NCBI taxonomy): Eukaryota > Metazoa > Chordata > Crocodylia > Gavialidae > Gavialis > Gavialis gangeticus. The sequence continues at coordinate 202,348 of NW_017728955.1, forward strand.
TGATGCCTTGTGTTGTGTGAGGGTTGACAATAGTTTTACAGAGTTTAGATGATGGATGTGTTGGGGATGGTTTGGATAGGGCAGATCCTGCCTCAGCCCTATCTCGTCAGGTCCCTTCCAGCCCTACTTCTCTAGGTTTCTATATTTTTGCAAGGCCGTGATGTGTACATGATAAAGCCGCTGCATGACCCTGGTGTAGACAAGTCTTCAATTTTCCCAAAGCTTAGTTGAGGGTGTCTTGCTGCATGTGTTACAGGATGCTCAGCCCAACCTGAACAGCCAGCAGATCGTCCTTCAGCCTAGCTGCGTGGGTGCCCATACCAGTCACAAAGCTGCTGAGTCTACGCAAGGTACATGGGAACACACCACTTGCACTTCCTAACACCTCCCAGGACACATCATGGTTATGAACTGTCCCCAGACATCATCTGCAGGCCTGATCGCAAGCAACAGGTCATCTTCTTGCCGCTCATAAAGATATTTTGGAAGCAGGTTTCAAGGAGCAACCCAGAGCTGGGTAAAGGTGGGAGCTGGTTGTTTTGCTATGTTGTGATGTATCCCAGACTTCATCTGAGACCTTGCTTAGCTCCAACCACAGCATGAAGCAGGGGAGCATCTGCCTACCTGCTTCCCCAGAAGGATGGCAGCGCCAGGCACTCATCCTTTGATCCAGTCTCTAGGTCTCAAGGCCTCAACTTGCCCCAGAAAAAACATGACCCATCTTTCTTCCCCCCTCATGTGCTCTCCTTTCGCTTCTTGGCAAAGACAGTGCTGATGCTTGCTCTTCACCCAGCATGGTCAGACAGGGCATCAGTGTCCCTGTCCTGGGAGGCTGTGCATGGATGGAGTCTGCTGTAACAACTGCTGCCCACAGCTCTTCGCGGTGTGCTGTTGTCCGGGCTGGTGGGGCACTGGGAAGTGCCTCTGAGCTGGTGAAGTGCTCTCCAGCTTTTTTTGTACCTACAACAATAAATTGAGTAGGAACCACCTTCAACCTGCCTTAATTGCTGGACTCAGGCTTCAGATCATCCATTCACAGGGCTGGGAAAAGAAAGGCGTGCAAATGGGGGTGAAGGACTTGGCAGGACTAGAGGGGTGTGCTAAGGAAGAAGGGCTGTTTGGAGGAAGTGGAGAATCAACTTTGTGACTTTGGGCTTCTCTCTCTTATCTGCAACTGGTCTCAGCTTTGGTTGGATTGCCGACACGCTCAAGGAACTATCCCATAGCTTAACTTCAAGGATTACAGAGCTCTGCCATTCTGGCTTCTTCCAGAAATCTTCATGTACTGCCAACTGTGGAAGCACCTTTATTGGAGATAAACCTCTGCAGAAACATCTGCCTGGGATGGGTGAGGTGCAGCAACATCTGCATCTGGACTAAGGGAGATGGACTGAGCAACTCTCAAAGTCCTTTTCAAGCCCAAGGTTCTAGATTACTCTTCATGCAGATGTGCTCCTAGGGGCCATCTCCATGGGCAATATGTCCTCATGCTCCTTGACACTGAAACACAGGGGAAGCACAGTCGCCTGACCATCTTCCCCAAAGACACCCCAAAATCTAGCTGGGCCTGAACGTGGCAGGCCCTGCTGGCTGTATTTGCAGTACTGGCAAATCATCCAGCATGGAGGGTGCACCTACATGTGTCTCGTTTAAGCAGGATTAGCCTAAATTGCCATTTTAAAGGCACCTTAAGGGCACATTTCTACACGTGTGCACCCTTAATGCACCTTAAAAATGGCAGTTTAAGGCTAGGTAGCAAATTTAGATGTGAATAGCTAAGTTGCATTAGCACATGTGTAAACATGTTAATGCGCATTAACGTTTCAATGGATATACACCATATTAATGAACTAATGTGACTTAGCTATTCATGGCTAAATTTAATGTACCTTAATGCGTATTAGTATGTTCATGTGTAGACACATGCCTAAATCCCTTTAATGCACCTTAAGCAAAGGTGTATTAAGTTTAGGCAAGTGTAAATACATATGTAGAAATGCTTGGAGTCTCTCACTTCTTTAAGGCTGGTCACCTGGCTTTCACAGCAGCTTATGGATCGCATCTTTTCTCCTTCCTTTGGTAGTAAGAGAGTGATGGAGCAGCTATGATGGTCCAGGACTTGAGAGAGGCAAGGATCTCTTAGGGTGATCTCCTTTATGGAACCAGCTGCACAGTGGAAACAGAGTTAAACAAGGTTTTGAATGTGAAGCATTCTTCATCAGGCCTGAGCAGTAAAAGCCAGCACAACACAGCATAGTAAAAAACAGTAGGAAGAGGGAGGAGAGAGAAATCCCTAGGGGTAGAAGACAAACAATTAGCAGAAGAAAAGCTGATTAGTGGGAGACAAAGCCTACCAGAAGGGAGGAGGGTTGTTCTCACCTTTCATATGTGGGAAGAAATCAGCAATTAGGTAGGGTATAACATGCCATATAACCAGTATCAGTGTTAAGCCTTTGTTTCTTAGCATCCAACCAGCTTTGAAAAAGCCAACCTGGGAAGCAAAATTCATAAGCTGGCTGGACAATGAAAACTGACACTGATATTGATTTCATAACAACTGTTTTTTACTGTGCTGTGCTGGCTTTTACTGGTCACACCTGATGAAGAATATCTTGCATTT
>NW_017728955.1:204977-207120 GCF_001723915.1 Gavialis gangeticus
CTCAGCTATGCAGTTAGACCTGCAAAAGAGATCACCCTCACAAATCCTTGCCTCTTTCTTTCCTTTGCTCATGCGAATGAGACTGACAAATCCCTGCAACCGGTGTTAAAAATGAAGCTGCCCCAGTGAACTCCAATGGTCCTCATCCCAGGGCTCCAGGATCCTACGCTGCTAGGTGGCTGTCTTATGTCACTAGATCCCTCTTCCTGATGGCAGGAAGGGCCAGCTCATCAGCGTGCCCAGGTACTACAGCACTTGCAGCAGGAAGGTTGTGTGCCTCCTTGAAGACAGATGCAACCTAAGTGCTCAAACCTTTGATATGTCACTCTCAGGCACATGTAAGGGTTTGCTCATGGCTTTTAAAGCCTGATGGTCCCTGGAGCAAAGCTTCCTCTTTGGCTCCTTCTCCAAATTTCTGGTCCCTTGGCTACATGACTTCCCTCTGCTTGTGTTTTAGCCTGCGCTGCCCTATTGAGCTCCAGGGGTTGCTGCTGCTCCACAGAGCTGGAGCTCAGGGTGCAGGGCGTGACAAAACTGCCGTTCTTTGAAGGATGGGCGATGCATCCTGCTGCCGCACATCTAACCTCACAGCTGATTTCCACTCCTGTCCCTGTTTTTTTCTTTCATTTTTGGTCCCCAGAAATCAAGTTGTTCCGTGTTCAGTAGCCTCCTTCTAACAACAGAGAGAGGCTTATAGTTTCTGGGAGGGCCTAAGCCCAAGGTTTCCTCTGTGTGACAAATAGGCCTGTGTTTTAACCTTTTTCCCCCTCTTCTGCCCCATGAAGGGATTCACACGGTATCCCAGAGTCAGGCACATCAGCAGCTTGCAAGCACTGCCCTGGGTGAACAAGAATCCTGGCTGGTGGGGTTTCTTTGCAAGGGACAGCACAACAGGTCCCCAGCGATGACAATTGCAGAGACCTTGTTAGCTGCGCTTCCAGCCACTTGCGGATCTCAATGAATTCAGCAGGCACCTAGCCTCGCTATTTCCTTGATCTCCCCTCATGTTTCCAGCTGTTGTCTCCCATCTGTGGAGCAGGACCTATCAATTTATGCTGTGTTAGTACAGCCCCTAACACAACAGGGTCCTGGCCTAAGTCCTGGGGCTCCCACAATCATAAGGGCAAGCTCTGGCCTCCTCTTTCTCTTATAGGCCCCTGGTACTGGCAGGAGAGATTTGCAGTGCATTCATCTGAGAAAAGCCTGTATCAATAAAGGGCTCTGCATAGTGCAGGAAGGGTGGGAGGTTTTGGGATCCAGGGGAGAGAATCCACCAATTGCTTCTACGAGAAGCATCAGCTGCTAGATCCCAGCCAGGTCAGCTGGAGCTACAGGTCACAGGTCTAGCACACAGCCAGTGGCAATGCAGAGAAGCCAGATGAGGGGACCAGAGCCCAGACCACCAAGTCCCCACAGATCTGGGGATCTAGCTAGACAGTATCTGGGGGAATTTGTACCCCTGGCTAGGTCTCAGGTGACTTCTAAACAAATGGTCAGGAGTGTCCTTCCTCCCAGGAAAAAGGGCTGGATGCTGTTCAGCCTGTAAAGAGGTGACAAATCCTGGTAGAGCCATGGAGGGGCCGTGGTTTGTGCGCCACCACTTCACACGACTGGCTCGCAGGGATTCAGGGCTAAACAATTTGCTGTCCCCTTCCTGTACGCTCCTTTGGCCTGAGAGGCACCAGCACCACAGGACAAAAGAAAGCAGCAGATTAAGACCTGTCATTGGGAGGGCAGGGAAGGGGCACAGAGCAGGTAGCTAAGCAGGGAGGGGCACTTTGGCAGGCTGTCATATTCCCTAGGAAAGCCAGATCTGCAGCTCAAACTGGTGTGTGGGGGGGGGGCAAGGGAAGATCCCATGGGGTGTTCAGGGGGCTTCTGAGCAGACAGGAAGGCTTGGGTGGGCAGGCAGGAGTCATGCTAGAGGGCAGCACCTGCATAGCCACTGACAGAGACAGGACGTAGTAGGCAGCTTCAGAGGGGAGGCGATGTCAGGGGGACACCACGATTTTAGACAGGTGTAAGGCAGGGGACAAGGATCAGCTGGGACAATCACCTGGACTGTCTGTACCTGCTGGTGGGAGATGACCACCGCGTTCCTCTCTGCACTATCACAAGGGACTGCTTTCTCTGCCCTCGTAGG
>NW_017728955.1:212120-213359 GCF_001723915.1 Gavialis gangeticus
CCACCACTTCACACGACTGGCTCGCAGGGATTCAGGGCTAAACAATTTGCTGTCCCCTTCCTGTACGCTCCTTTGGCCTGAGAGGCACCAGCACCACAGGACAAAAGAAAGCAGCAGATTAAGACCTGTCATTGGGAGGGCAGGGAAGGGGCACAGAGCAGGTAGCTAAGCAGGGAGGGGCACTTTGGCAGGCTGTCATATTCCCTAGGAAAGCCAGATCTGCAGCTCAAACTGGTGTGTGGGGGGGGGGCAAGGGAAGATCCCATGGGGTGTTCAGGGGGCTTCTGAGCAGACAGGAAGGCTTGGGTGGGCAGGCAGGAGTCATGCTAGAGGGCAGCACCTGCATAGCCACTGACAGAGACAGGACGTAGTAGGCAGCTTCAGAGGGGAGGCGATGTCAGGGGGACACCACGATTTTAGACAGGTGTAAGGCAGGGGACAAGGATCAGCTGGGACAATCACCTGGACTGTCTGTACCTGCTGGTGGGAGATGACCACCGCGTTCCTCTCTGCACTATCACAAGGGACTGCTTTCTGTGCCCTCGTAGGAAATCTGGGACAGTTTCACGCACTGCACGTTGTTCTCAAGTGCAAGGAGAAATAGGTATTACTACGTTTGCTGTTCCCTGAGAACCATACCTTGATGTTCTCACTAGGCCCTTATAACAGATGGGACAGCAGAAGAACGGTCTGGATGCTGGCAGGGTCCACAACTCCCGCCCCACCACCAAGAAGCTTCCTTCATGTCCTGAACGCCTCAGGGCTGCTTTCCAAGCCGACCGCTGCAGGGAGAGATGTCAGTGGCTCAGCAATCTGCACCTTCCAGTCTGTGCAGGGGCTTGTGTGCTGGGTTTGAGCACCTGGGAGCTTTCTGCCCCTATTCAGGATCTTATTAGGTTCCAGCCCCAGGAACTCAGATCTCCATGCATTTGTGAGTAGTATTCGGAGCATGCTCATCACCAGTTTCTAGGCACGTGAGAGAGAAGCAAGGCTGACAATATCCAACCACCTGCAGGTAAGGAGACATGCATGGGAGAAAGACAGTGCACACTGAACCCAAGCTGCGTTCTCCAGTCCGTCCTTCTGCCCCTTCATCAAAAGGGGGACAAACAATCGCATCCTGCCCCTGAAAGCATTGCCAACCCTTTTTCCAGTATGTGACACCTGACCAGGCTGGACACTTAATGTGGGGAGGCGGCTGGAAGGCCAACTGCACCTTGTCGTGCATCCACAGATGCA
>NW_017728955.1:213370-222067 GCF_001723915.1 Gavialis gangeticus
CCCTTCTGACCCTAGAAACTATGAAACTATGAAACTTGGTGGCTGCAAGGAGGGAAGGGGTCAGTGGAGCTTGTGCAAGCTTCTGATCAGTTGCATCTTTCTGATTGGTGCCCATCTCGCCATGGAGCTGGGGCTTTGCCTGGGCACCCAACCCAGCCACGTGGTGGTTGGATGACGTCCCCTCTTGCCCTGTCCCTGAGCTCTTTTGGTCCCTCAGCCCTTTTGTTCTTTCAATCCACTGCCCTAGGAGAAGGGAGCTCCCAGGGTCTTTGTGGGGAGGAAGGACTCCCGGTGAATGGGGGTGCTCTTATCCCATGGGACCCCACAGGGGGGGTTAGATACCAGATACAAGCATATTTGCAGGCTAACCTTGCTTTACTGTGTTGTGTGTGTCCAAGTGCAGATCCTGAGCCTCGGCGCAGTTCAGCTTGGATTGTTTCAGACCCATCTCCACAGAAGGGAGCAATACACATGAAGGCTGCAGGTTGCAGGCACTGTATTGATGTAAATAACAGGTTTCAATTTATCCCGAATTCCTGGATGTTCCACCCTAACCCACCCACGTTAGCAGGTCAGTGCCTGGAGCGCTCTCTACATCTGCATTTTGGGAACCGAGCAGCATTGGGCCTGAGCCTCAGCCCTCCCACTGCCCATTCATCTGAAAAATCATTGATTTCTGACTGTGCCTGACATTTGTCATACCACTAAGCTAAGCACTCACACAGCCCCTGCGCCATTGCAACAGTGTGCCTGAGGCCTGTTCAGAGGGAGGGCTTCACACTTAGAAATCAATGCAAAGACATTTTTGCAGTCTTAGATCTTACCAGGAAACGTCAGCTCAAATTTTTCTGCTCAATTTCAGCCCACTTAAAATGTCTAGCATGTCCGTGATACATGCTTGGCCCATCTTCTCACTGTAACATCAGGCTGTATGTTATACCTATCCTGAGAGATTGGATAATTTGATTACGTGTATATTGAAGAAATGCGACACTTGTTGTAAGCACTCTTCTACATAGCTAGCATATTGCAACTTGGATGGTGAACTAGTTTAGTCCACGCTTTCTTCCTTCATCTACTGATCAAAAATTTCTAAATAGCATAACCACAAATAGCGTCAAAACTACTCCAGTAAGCTCGAGGGAGGGGAAGAAAAACCACGCACTGCACACATGGAGACTAGCTACTACGAAGAGAATGTTTTATTACAACACTTCATTCAGCTAAGTCCACATAATAATACATACAGAAAAGTGCAAATTCTCAGTCTGTATTTATAATACACCCTAATATCTTAAACAAACAAACAAAAAAAAGATATAGGATAGGTAACAAGGACAGGTACAGATCTGAAACTCTACGGGTCTACATCAGGAGCACAATGCTACTTTAGATATCATGGGTACTATTAGAAGAAATCAGCTACTGAGCATGCAAGGGAAATAGCTGAATATGGACCTGGAATCAGGATTAGGCTTTCAGTATCCAGGCTTCACCATGTCTCCTTCCCTTCACTGGAGCAGGAAATGCTCGCCTGCTTGTAGCAGGTGCTTCTTGAAGTCATTCGGACCTACAGGCACCAGGAGCACTGATAAAGGGAGGAACTTAAATTTTAGGACTAATAATTTCCCTTTTAATGGCAAAAAGATTCCCCAAGTGGCACGAACCAGGAGCTAGGCTTGGAAGGGGGCAGGAGGAATCCCCCTTGCTGGGGGGGACTGCTGATCTCTATCTGTGATCCTTACCATGCAGCTGTGGTTACGACTTCTATGCTGCAGTGGCATGGGGAGCACAGCTCTGCTACACAAGCTCCAGACACCACCCTGCAATGAAACTACGCTGGCTGCGTCTTGGGCCCTCCATGTATTACATCAACTGATCGCCTCTATATCAAGAGAGAAATGTCTTGGCAAATGATCCCACCACCACAGCCACAGGCATTTCCTAGGTGGAGTCTCAGTGAGGAGGCTGTCCCTGGTGAGGGCACGCAGGCACCCCATGCTGTAATAGGCTTCTGCCCGGCCAGTTTTAGGACCGGGGCTCACAGCTTTAGGCGCTCGGGGGTTACTTTGCTACCGTAACAGCAGTAGCTTGGCTTTGCCTGAAAGCAGCAGTGACTAAGCCAAAGCTTTTGCTGTCGGTGCAGGAGCTTCGAGGCCACATCTGCACACAACGAGGGTGTTTTTCTGAATCACCCCTTCGGGATCAAGGGTGCCACTGTGAATGCTCTGATGAACACCACCAGAGGGTATCAGACTGGCACGTGGAGTGGTATGAAAAGGGACTGATCCTACTCAAGTACTGCAGAGCCAGGGCTGGCAGTGTTATAATGGCATCCTGCCCGCAGAGATGCAGGGACAGTTGAAAAACCAGTCTCGATCTGCCCTTTGTGGGTACAGGGACCCTCACACTTTACTGCTGTCCCAGGCTGAAACAAAGTTAGCTGTATCCTGCATCCTCAGTGCCAAGGGAGAAAACACTCTCTTCTGAGCCCACAAAGGAAAAATGGGCAGCTTGCTAAACTCAGTGCAAAGCAACTGAGTTGCTGTTAATGGCTTGGAAGATCAATTAAGTATAGAACTACTTTATTTTGGCTCCTGCCCTGGGCTGGTTTCCATTTATTAAGCTCCTACATGCTCATGCACAAAGGCCTGAGGTGCCACAAACAGCTTTACATTCAGCATTGGCCTGATCTTCTCAGCCAGACCCCAGTACATGATTCCCATTCACATATTACTGGGTCTAAGAGTGAATTCTGGTGGGTTCAAGGAGGTTGAGCTTAAAAAATTAACTGTATTCTATTTATTCACTCCCAATTTGATGGCAAAACAATACACCCGGTGCACATAGAGCAGGGGAGTAAATTCTGCTCTGCAACCGACTGGCAGGCTGTCCGCGTTGCATCGCTGTTGCTTCCAGGCAGGAGGACCTACGTTCAGGAGCTTTCTATATCTGCTCCTGCCGCAGCTAGAAGTACTGCCCAGTTATGGAGAGCAGCAGTGTCAACCCCGCTTGAAGTGATCAACAGGGCTTGATTTTGTTTCTACTGAGTGAACAGACCATCCTGTCCTGAATGAGATAGGGGCCTAGACGTAAGTACAAAGGTGTATTATAAATATTGAAAATTGGCTGGCATTCCTGTGCTGTTGGGGCCATCTCCTAGTCCCATGGGAGCCAGGGGGATTTTGCCACAGAACTAGAATGAGACAGGATCAACCCCTCCGTATGTAGCAGTGCAAAACAAAAAACACCCCTCAAACTTATCAAATGCCAAACACAAATCACTGGCTGTCATACAGCTGCAACATGAGGATTTCCTCTACACAAACTCATTATAAAAACAGGAAAAAGCAGAGTCAAACATCAAGACAAAACCAGAAGGGGTTGATCAGCTCAAGGATTGCTACCCTTCTCACACAGTGAAAACAAAAGCTATTAAGAACAGTCCACAAGTCCAGAGCACTTGGAAGCACAGTGGCACAGCAAAAGTTACTCAGCAGCGAGGTAACAGAATGACATCATTTCACAGTAACAAAAGTAGGGAGGTGGTGATGCAAAGGCAAGACAAAGGCAAAGTCTTCCTCCAATGGAATAGTATGGATACGTCAAGCATTACAGAGACATCAGTGGAAAATACTGGTAGCAGCAATTTGAACAGCAATAATTATTATACCCTTAGAACACATTCATCCTGGAGTCAGTCGCCGACACTCCCAAAGCAATACTACTTCCACGACGTACTGCTCAAGGACGAAGGGAGGCGGGTGAGCCAGTGGATTAAGAGAACCACAGATACTCAACTTCTCAGATTTGTTAAGGCTCAACCCCCTCCATGCCCCTACTGCCCCAATTTTTAATCTTTTAAGTATTTAAGACTATACGCACTAAGATGCTTCCATCATCTATTAAGCAGATGAGATCCAGACCACACTCGGCTAAATCGGCTGCTAGGGAAGTGGATTTGAATATTTATCACAAAACAGCTTTCTGTTGTGTTTAGGACAACCAGCTAACTGAAAGTGCAGCCCTGGGGCCTGATTTAAACTGGAAGAAGTGCTCAGCTCCTTGCCAGAGGCACTCAGTTTTCATCAAGCATCGGCTACACTGTACGCAGAGCTGGCTAACCACATAACACAATGCTATTTGCTTCTTCTGCAATGTTTAGCTTTGTTCATGCCACACCAAAATGAATTGTTCTTTTCCGAATTACTAAATAGATTAAAACCCCAGAGCGGTTTGAACCTACTGCCTGCAAAATGAATGGCAAAAACTCCACTCACTTCAGCAGGGCCCGAATCTTTTCTTCTATGGAAATTCAACACCAAGCAGCAAGCTACGGAGGATTTTCTCCCATCTCACAGGTACCTCCCGCCATGCTGTGCAATATATTATGAGCTTTCACCCATTTGCCCCCACTACAGCAATCAAATATACAAAAAACCAACAACAAATTACCCTTTTTGGCATTACAGACATTTCACTCAACGGTGCAGACAGCTTGGAAATCACTTTTCTCTTGAAATAAAAATAAATAAATATTGCTTGTAAATAAGAATTTGTGCAACACAGACAAAACTTCCTGCAGTATGCGTACATTCATATACAACTAAAATACTTATTTACGGTCATAGTGCAAAGCTTCGGTCAGCATGAAACATCCAATACCCGCACAGATATATGGTACTCTTTACATCCGCCTAGCTGAGAAACGTATGGTGCCATTCTGCAGAGCCCTCTGAAGTCCAGCTATAAGGGTATAATAAGGTGGAGGACAAAGTCAAAGATTTAACAACAGTGGCAAAACATTGGTTTAAACTGGAGTGCCTCTTGGGCTACATAAATGTGGCTATATACCCATTTAACAGTAGCTTCACCAAAAAAAAGGGGAGGAGTCTTATAGCCATGTTTAGGCAGATTAAGTACACGGGTATATTCCATGCCTATTTGATCTATTTACTTATTTTAGGGCCATATTGGCTAGGAGTCCAGAGCATGACTATCCTTATTGTGAAAGGTTTACATCAGTGATTTAGTGGTTGATTTAGCGACCATCACGATGTTGCACCAAAGGAACAGGCTAAGCAGTAAACCCTTTTTCAGGTGTTAAAGGAGCTTTCCAATGCCATCCTACATTCAGAACATGAAAGGCATGTTTTTCTTAAAGGCAACTATAGCATTTTTCACTGGTCTTAACTGCTTGACTTTATAAGGGTTTAGCAGTATCAGGTTCCAGGCAGAGCAGAAGGGACCAGTTGTTAATTATAAGTAGTAGCTAAAAACTTACAAGAAAGGGATAAAGAAAGTGATTGTATAGGGAGGATAGGGATGCAGACACCACAAGGGGTTGGCCAGCAAGTGAAACTGTAAACCATGGAGAGGTGAATGAGTCAGGGGGTCATTATTCACAGCCCCAGTCTCATTTCCCTTAGTTCCCTTTCTCACAAGTAAGAACAGTACACGGACAGCACAATTTAAAGCGGTTATATGGAAATTCCCCCAGGGTTTAAGTCTCTGTATTCCCAAGACTTCTTTTTAAGTGTGCCTTTAAAAACAAAAAACCCCACATGCTCTCATCTCAGATAAGGAGGACTGAGATTCAGAAAACTTGAGGATGTTTATGAAGTGGATGAAACCTAAATGGATTAACATCATGCTCAATAGACCTTTGGGGGTTAGAATTACTAACTGAATCCCAAAATATAGTACAATTTCTTTCTCACTTGGAGGCCCTCCCTAGGAAAGGCACTGTTAGACCAATCAAAACCAACCTGCAAATAGCATTGCATGGATTGCCACTATTGTTTCACTGTCAAGTAAACATTTCCTTAAGATACACACAGGAAGAGAGAGAATGCACCAAGAGCACCTTTGATAACAGAAGGATATTTAAATAGCTACAAATTATACTGTAACCACTTGCCTAAACTAGAAATCCTACTTACAGAACTCTATTTTATCATACTTGGTAAATTAAGACCTGTAACAGTAGATGATACCTACACTCACACCACAGCTATGAAGAAGCAGGCTTCTTTTGTCAGTCTGATGCGATCGTTTATTCCCTTCCAACTAACAGAACTTTCTGATGTAGTCTTTCAAACCAAAAATTGCTAAGGTATTTGAAGTTAGGTGAACATGAAACCCAACAGCTCAAGCAACCATAGGGTTTAGCTGTCGTAACCTTCTGGAGTCCTTCCTTTTAAAGTTAACTGCTTTCCACTAATGCAAATGTCTTTTTTGGTCAAAAGAACAGGAAAATAACATCAGCTCCTTTCAAATCAGTCTAGCAGGCTTGCCTTTTTGTAAGAAAACTGACAAAAAGATGCTACTTCTTTATAGGTCTTAAGAACTTAGCTAGTTAAGTAACACACGCACATATATTAAATGAATGCTAAATGAAGTTCTTCTGTTCTTGGTTTCTTTGTTCCACGTGATGCAGTGCAAGGAGTCACTTCTTTAACCAACCAGTAGCAAACTAAACAGAGCGCCAGATCAGTCCATTCTTACTGGGCTCAAGGAAATTCTCAACCAAAGCTTCAATGAGTTTCTGTAGTTGCTCTTCCAGAAAGGTTTTGTCACTAGAGGGAGGACATACGAGAGGACACGTTAGATTAATAGCGACCTAGCCAAAATGGCAGCTCTACGCTAACATTGCATTTTAAAAGCCCCTGCATTTTCTGCAGAAGCTTCTTGCCATTGGTTCAGTTTTGATATTCCTCCTTCCTGGATTCCAACACTTGAGAAGTTCAGTCTGTTTAGCTTATCAAAAAGAAGCTTACGGGGTGACTTGATTACAGTACATAATTACTTTCATGTAGATCTATTACCATCTGCTAAAGAGCTTTAAGCAGAGTAGACAAAAGCTTAAGAACCAGTGGCTAGACTCAAAGCCATACAAACTCAAGTTTGGTCTAGACTTTTGTTTTAAACAGTGAAGGTGAATATAATCATTGGAATAAGCTAACAAGGGAAGAGGTGTCTTCTCCATCTCATGCTAGCTTCAAATCCAGACTGGATACTTCCCCAAGACATGTTTTCAAAACACAAAATCAAGTTATTGGGAATAAAATAGGTATATGTGGGAAAACATGTGGCCTCCAATATGTGTGCCGGACCAAATGATTGAATGGTCTCTTCTAGCTCATACGAAGAAATCTAGTTTAAAGAAAGCAGCCAGGGTGCCAAATCTGGACTACATCCAGCAGGACAGACTGCTTCTTGAGATGCACACCACTCTCACCTGCAATTCCCACTGTACTTTACACCATCACTGGAATTGGGGATAGACCCAGTGAGTGCATCCAAATGTGCAATTAGCACGTAGCAAAAAAATCCAGTGCAGATAGCCCTGGAGTTTATTTCTCCTGGGTGCAGTGTTGACATGTATGTCTGGGACTGCAGCAGGTTGAGCCTGGGAGGAGAAGCCCCGGGCTGGGAGCCCCCGGGGTCAGCCTGCCAGACCAAGGCTGCTCCACCCTGGCTCAACGTGCTGCAGAGAGGCTGGATGGGGCACAAGGGTGCTACAGCATGGGGGTAGCTAGCAAGCAGTCCCAGCATTGTAACATCCTCATGCCCCAGCCAGCCCTGGTCACTGTCTACATGTGCATTTCAGCACATGCAACTACTCTGCTGTAAGATAGTACTTGTCCCAGGCAGTATTATCCTACAGCAGAGTTAATTAATTGACTGCACCCTAATATGGGCACATGTGGACAGTGAGGTCTTACTGTGGAGCGAATTAGTCCGTTCCGCAGTAAAGAGCACATGTTGATACATCCTGTCTGTTTTTATGTGGCATGGGTGGTACTCGTTTCAAACTGCTTTGGTCACCTTGTACTAGAGCTAGAGAGGCACTGCTTGTTCTTTATGTCACCCCCTTGTATACAACATTTAAACATAGAAACAAGTAATGCATTTCAGTTGCTATTCTGCTTCTAATTGTGACAATGAACACTGCTGCTTAAAATACTGACTTGTTACTTAACCTTGTTACAACAGAAATCTATTAAAAATACAGTTCATTGCAGGAACCCTTCTATACGTTAATGAAAATCTGTTAACTGGAAATTAAAATATATCTTCAGATCTGGAGACCTCACAGCAGATGCTCAAATCTGAATTTAGGTGCCTTAAGTAGCCATATTTTGCACAGACAACACATCCATAGCTCCTCTTGCCCCTGTGGAGCACGTGTGGGCATATGGGCACTTAGCACCCTGGGGGGAAAAAGTGAAAAAAAAACCCAAAGTGGCCTGTGAAGGCCTGTTCAACTTGGAAAAAACAGAGGCGTCAACAGTGAGTAAGGAGATCATGCTGAATTTATTATTTTTGCCAGAAATTTAGACTCTATAAGGGTTTGTGATGACCCCCACCCCCCACAATCACATGAGGTTCCATGAACAAAGCCACTGACTAAATTAGCTTTTTGAGAAAGGAGGAAGAGACAGACCAAGATGCCTGCTGAAATGGGAAGAGTGCCACCCAGGGTCATTCAAAGCTATGATTTCATTATCTGCCAATGTAAAGGATAGGAACTCCTGAAACAGTGGATTGTGTCCTAGGCCGGATCCAGAAGTGCAGGCACATGTGGTTTGTGGCACCGCAAACCTCTTTGCAGTGCTACAAACCACACACCTGGCACATTAAAATGTGCCCCACACTGCAAATTTGCAGTGAGGGAGCAAAATTTTCTATGAG
>NW_017728955.1:227067-230281 GCF_001723915.1 Gavialis gangeticus
ATAGGAACTCCTGAAACAGTGGATTGTGTCCTAGGCCGGATCCAGAAGTGCAGGCACATGCGGTTTGTGGCACCGCAAACCTCTTTGCAGTGCTACAAACCACACACCTGGCACATTAAAATGTGCCCCACACTGCAAATTTGCAGTGAGGGAGCAAAATTTTCTATGAGAAAGTCCTGGTAGTAAAAAAAGCCACAAAAAAAATGCCCAAAAAACCCCGCAGCACAAGCCACAGGAGTGTGCACTGGCAGACATGGAAGTTTGGTCCTCTAGGAAGACACTGGCTGCCAGTCAGAGCATCTCTCCATCTCTTGCTGTCCGCCAGCTGCTCCAGCACTCTAGGAGCCGAGAGGAGTGGGGAAACAGCTGGTTCCCCTGAAGTGTGGCATGTTCCCCTACATCAAACCCCACGTGCAGGGATGTCCGCAGCAGCAAAAAGCAGCAGCACAAGTTTGTGCCACTGTTATTTTTGCCACAGCAAATGCATGCCCCCGCATGTGGGAGACGCGTCCCAGCTGCTGGTTGATGTTCTTGTCAGTAGAAGCACAGTTTGATGGAAAAGGAAAAGGAAAGTCCTTCACTCCAAAAGAAATGGATAAAAAGTTATTGCAATAACAGTTGCCTGAAACTCATCTCTCCAGCTGCTCTACTGCTGAGGCAACTGCACTTTGTGGTCACACTTTGTGTGCATGCCACTGACAGTTCGGAATACTCAATCCCCATCCTGAACCCCATTTCCCATGTGGAGAACTCTTCCCCCTTCCATTTGAAGAATGAGGGCCCCTGGCATATGTCCACTTAATGGCGCAGTGGAATCCGATTCCAAATCCCAACAATCATGTATCCTGCCATGCCACCCATGCATGGTGGAAGGTGCGATTTTGGGACTGGACAATAAGATCTCAATCACGCCATCACTATTTGATGCTACAGGAGGAGCCAGGGATCATAACCCCAGCCTCCCCTTACACTGGCCAACTAGGCTCTGGCCAACAATTAGTTGATTGCTGGCTGTGGCCCAGGTCTCAAGCAAGCCCCAGTGCAGTCGCAGGGCCAATCATCAGCTGACTGTCAACCCCAGCCATAGATTCAATTTAAGGTGCCGCACAAACCACCAATTAAAAACTTTCTGCATTGTATATGGAACATTTTTATGAATCGCTCCACATTTTATGGGTGCACATGTAGCACTTTGCCCATTTATGTCACAATGAGCACGTTAATCACAGTATAAATGTAATGTGTAGAGAGGGCCTGAGTAACATGTAGGGCATGAAGGACATGCTTTGAGAAGTAGAGGTGTAGACCCACTACCCTACATTTGGAAATATGGTTCATTCAAGCAGAGAGGAATAAAGTGCAAAGATGTCCAAATCAGCACATCTAATACAACACAGGGAGCGAAAACCTCACCTTTGTCCGGGTGGTGCACACATCTCCGCATAATACTTTATCTTTGGTTCAGTTCCACTTGTGCGGAGAGTGGCAACGCAGCCGTTCTGAAATGTGAAGGTGATCATCTGACTGTTCTTACTCGCAGGCAGAACCTAGGTGGTAGCAACAACAGCAAAAACAGTTTAATCCAAACATTCAAACACACACTTGCCACCTAACAACATTCAGTTGTATGCAATACATGTTATCTGCAACCCCACATACAAGCAGTCTATAAAAACTATTATAGGGTAAATGTATTAATCACATATAACATGGTATATTCCATGTTAAAAGGGTGTAGATAAGATGCTTACTAATTAAAAAAAAACAAAAAACCCAGAACTAGTTCAAAGCAATTTTACCAATAAGGCTAATATCCTTTAGCTTTGCCATCAGTCCACTAACCACAAGTACTATCGTGTTCCTGAACTATACCTAAACTAACTCATGGCTTTTTTCCAATTATGTTCACAACCTGAAGCTTCATAAAGCAATGCCTATAACTAGTATGCAAAGGTGATATCAAACCTTGCCATGAAGTCCTATTCAAAAAGCTGATTAAGGAAAGCAAGGGGGCTTTTTGATGATTAGGAAACTTATTTTAATTCAACATTAAAAGAAAAGCTGCAGTAGCTTCAAGGTAATCTGAAGAACCTAAATGTTGAAGTTTTTACCTACTGATGCTCTGTTTTATCACATATCAAAATCAGTTGGAAGATAGTCCAGTTGTTTTAAGAAGGTTCCCCCAGCATCTATAACTCAATTCATTTTGCATGTGAACAATGAAGTTTATGCCCAAAGCATTATGCATCTTTCTGCATTGTGAAAAATACCTTTTTTACCCAATTAATTCACAGGCTAATGACCATGATTTTGAGCCATTAGGCTAATTCCCTCCATCACATGCAAGTACCATGTAAACTCACCGATTTGTTATTAAGCTGGCTGCTATCATACCCAGTGGTCACATCTCGTATGTGCAATATATTAAAAGGACCACAAGCCTTTGGATAGGATTTTGGAGCATCAAAATTCCGAAGCTTTTCAAATATCCTCTTGATAGTAGGAGGGTCATAGCACAAGAAATAGGAAGTCTTTGAAATGTGATATCCATACCTGCAAGGAAAGATTCTCTCAGCTATAATGCTTTGTCTGCTAGACTTAAGAAGGGAAGACTCACTGAAACGCAATGTGATCTTTCATAGCTATGAGAATGTGGGCAGTGAATGTGGATCTTCCAGCAGATCTCACTGTGCAATTCAGAATCCACACTTCCATTTCAAAATATTTCCAGCCTTTCTGTTTTTAAAGGGCTTGGACAGTATAAAACAAAAGCATGATAAGCTCAGTCCAATGGAAGTAAATGTCATTCTTCAACCAGAAGTGGGCACCAACAGTGAAGCCCAAAATATAACAGCCCTCCATCTTTACGAAAGTGGACTGAATGCAGCAGAGACAGAACAGGAATTTTGTATCGCCAACAATACAGGATCCCTTTTGGAGTCTGGAAAATTTAATGAAATTTGAGTGAAAGACCTGATCCTTGTGTTACTATCCTCAGAGCAACAACACCCACGCCATCTCTAGCCTTCCTTGGGCCTCCACCCCCAACACACTTCCATCTGTGTCCCTTTCTAGACCTAAAGGGCAGCCCAAAGGATTGCCACCCCACCCCGCTTTCTACATTTCTGATTTCTAGTAAGGCCTAAGGGAATGAGGGGTGAAAAGTCTTTCCAACAACTGAGCTGCCCTTGCCACTGCTAATTTTCCAATCTCA
>NW_017728955.1:235281-236565 GCF_001723915.1 Gavialis gangeticus
GTTACTATCTTCAGAGCAACAACACCCACGCCATCTCTAGCCTTCCTTGGGCCTCCACCCCCAACACACTTCCATCTGTGTCCCTTTCTAGACCTAAAGGGCAGCCCAAAGGATTGCCACCCCACCCCGCTTTCTACATTTCTGATTTCTAGTAAGGCCTAAGGGAATGAGGGGTGAAAAGTCTTTCCAACAACTGAGCTGCCCTTGCCACTGCTAATTTTCCAATCTCAGTGTGTACTGTGCTGAGTCCATTCTACCATAATCTGTGTCTCAAAGGGCAATCTCAGTTCAGCAGTAGTCAGAACAATGGCCGGAGATAACAGTGAAGGGAGATATACAAAATCAAAGTCTAATTCACAGGCCAGAAGCAGCAAATGTCTTTGCAAGTTCAAGGGACTTCTACATTTCCCTTTTTAGAACAAACTCCTCTGGTGTCTGTAGGAGACCCAGCGTAATGGGAACCCAGTGCTGAACAGACATCTGGGTACACGCAACAAACAGTAAGGTATGAGTGAAATCGGTGTTGACCAAACACTGCTGCAATCACTCTTCTCAAGAAGAAAATCCACCAGCCTCCTTTGACCTACGAAGCACAAGTGACAAGATCTCCATCTTTAATTAACTGCTGTAACGTGGAATACTGTATCTGGTCGCATGTGGTTGGTTTTGTATAGAGGACAATATCCTATTGCCAGGTGGCCGACATTGTTCTGACTGGGATAGTCACTGGTCATTCAAAGCTCTGGCAAATTATAAAAGGAAAGTAGAATGTATTAAATAACAAGAGAACTCACAGTTCATAGATCTCAATTAACTTCTGTGCCAATGTTAGGTTCTTGGTTTCCAGGTACGATGCCATTTCAGCTGTCACCACAGCTGCACTCACGCCATCTTTATCCAACACTGAAGTGCCACACAGGAAACCTAGGAATCAAAAGACTTATTTTGGAACTTTATAGAGAAAAGCTATGCTGTTTCCATTAGTTTTACTTGGGTAAAGCTTTAACTTTAAATACTCATGATGCATCCAACAATGTCCAACAACTGTCACTGTATTGATGAGCAGGTACATCCATCTGCCAAGAGAGCCAGACAACAGAAGAGTCATGGGTTGGAAAGATGTATGAAATTTAATTCCAGGCTAACAGAAACCTATACTTTCTACTATATGAAAATCCCTTCTGATGTCACATGAGCAAAATACGAATCACGGTCTGAATCCAACCCACCAAAGGATTGTCTGGCCTGCGGCGGGGCCCCCAGTCCCACTCAGCTGAGGCGCAG
>NW_017728955.1:236575-247446 GCF_001723915.1 Gavialis gangeticus
ATTGATGAGCAGGTACATCCATCTGCCAAGAGAGCCAGACAACAGAAGAGTCATGGGTTGGAAAGATGTATGAAATTTAATTCCAGGCTAACAGAAACCTATACTTTCTACTATATGAAAATCCCTTCTGATGTCACATGAGCAAAATACGAATCACGGTCTGAATCCAACCCACCAAAGGATTGTCTGGCCTGCGGCGGGTCCCCCAGTCCCACTCAGCTGAGGCGCAGCCCCGGCCATGGTGTGTGTGGCCAGTTCTACCACCCCCAGGCACACAGTGGCATTGGGATGGCACAGAAGACAGACTTGCTTCCCAGCAGCCCCAGTGGTGGCTCCTTCTGGCTGCCACTGCCACCAGACTTGGTCCTCCTGCCTGGGCACCTCAATGAGTCTGTCTGGCACTCACCACCAGGGGTGGGACCTGCATGGGTAGGGCACATGGCCAAATGGAGGGGATGAGGCTGCGGGTGGGCAGGGAGCTGTGTTTGGGAGTGGGACAGGCAGACAAGGTTGAGATCACAAGGCAGCGAGTGTGAGGCTGGGGCTGGGACCCAGGGCACAGCTGCCATTCACTGCCCACACAGCCCTGCGATGGGCATGGGTTCTACGGGCAGGGGCATGTAGGGAGCAGATCGCAGCTCGGCCCCAGGCCCCGGTCCTGCTCTGTCACTGCCCAGAAATCCCAGGGTCTCCATAGAGACCAACTGAGACCCATGCGGGCAGGGTGCATGGCCAGGTGGACAGAACAGGGCATGGGCAGGCAGGGGGCTGCATCTGAGGCCAGAATCTTGAGGCAGTCACAGCACAGGGCTGGGGCCCAGGGCAGAGCCACAATCTGCTCCCTATGTGCCCCTGCCTGTGGAAGCATCACAGGGCCATACTGGCAGCAGATCGTGGCTCTGCCCAAGGTCCCGTGCTGTCACTGCCCTGTGATCCCACCCCACAAACCTGGCCTTGCCCACCCCTCCCTGTCTGCCATCACATTCACCCAGCCAAGCACAGAGCAGAGGCACTTTGGGAGTTTTGGTGAGCTATTGTACAGGGGAGGTAGGGAGGAGGCAATACTGACCCAGTCTGCGACAGGTCACCAAAATTCTCCATGTGGCCCACGGGCCCTAATAATTGCCCACCTCCGTGCTAAGCAGAGATGATTTGTGCAAGTACACTCTGTGTGCTGCAGAGAGAGCTGTCAGTGACCAATTCAGGACGGACTAGTACTGTTCAGTCAGTCAAGGATCTATGTCCCAAATTAGCACTGCCAATTAAGTTGTTTCCAGATCTCTTCTAAAACATGAGTGTAACTCTTGAGGTCACTATAAATCTCTTTGCACTTAGTACCTAAGTGTAGGATGTTAAAAGCAGGCCTGTTTCCAGTCCAGATTTCATTTTTGATAACTGTTTTATGCTCCTCTTAACTCCACTTTAAAATTTAATTAGATATGTTGCTCTGTACTACCTCTGCTCAAATGATATACTGTCATGTGCCACTAAACAGCCAACATATGGAAACCTTTCTGGGGCTGGAGTGCTGCCTATATAAGCCCTAATAAACCTCAGAGGATTCTCAGGAGGCTTACTTAGTTGTAAATCGCTTGGAGATCCTATAGTGAAAAGCATGAGTGCTGGAAGTCATCTAATGAAATGAAAAATGTTTTACATAGCACTTTAGAACGGTTGCTGACTAGCAGACTGGAGAGTTGAAAAGAAACCTTAGGTACGCTAGAAACATTTTATGGAAGAAGTATTCCCCTAGAATTTTCTGAAAATCCTAGTTACAATTCTTTTTGCTTTAAGAGCTACTAACCATTAAATGATGGGCTGGTCAGAGCACGCACACACACACACGCACACATACACATGCACACACCTCCTTTTCTCCCCATAAAGCAGTTACTTCACAATTGTATGTGCTCAGGTTCCTCACATCATGTTGCTCTAAAACATTTAGTACTGGCTGCTGTCAGACAGAAGATATGCGACTGATCTGAGTGCCCGCTAGCCAGATCCAGTATGGAGATTGCTAGGTGGTGGACCAAGAGAGCTCTGGACTGGGGAAAGGAACCTAACACAAGAAAGTGTCAGTGCAGGTCTAATTAGAAAGGAGAGCTGGCTTATGTTCTACTGGTACAGTTTGCTCTGTGATGGCAAATTAACTATCAGATGCCTACAAATTCAAGGGGAAAACCAGTCTTTAAAATGGACCATGTAATATAACAGTAAATCTAAAAACATCTTGTAACTGTTAATGCTGAATCAAATTGAACACAAAGTCATTGAATAGTTCTGTAAGCAGAAAATAAGAGTAAGATGTTCATTATTCCAAGATCCATTACAATTGTTATCAAGCAAGTTGAGGAGTAGACATTATAGATAGATTTCATAGATTTCTAGGGTTGGAAGGGACCTATTAGGTCATCGAGTCTGACCCCCTGCTCTGGGCAGGAAAGAGCGCTGGGGTCACGTAACCCCAGCCACGGACTCCAAGACAATTTTAGTTCAATTCTGGGCCTCCAAGACAACTCACTTCTGACAGGGTTTCTAGTTACCTGGACAAAAGCTTAGCAGTGACACAGTCTGTGACCCAACCAGATCTGAAGTGTGCCCCCCCACATTTATTACACTAGTACCTGGCTGCATCTTTTTGAAGGCAAAAAATCCATGCTAGTAAGCAGAATAGCAGGAAGAATGGGGGGGGGGGGGGGATCTTGTTGGATACCGCTTCAAGCCAAGACATCTAAGAACACTGTTGTTTCCTAGCTTTCCCCATTTGAATAATGTGATAACACAGCATGCACTGTTATACCTACCAATAGACTCTTCAAATGAAAAAAGAACTTCTTTTCCATTGTCTAGGAGATCTTTCACTCTGCTTCCAATCCATTTAAAACCAGGTAGTGTTTCCTGAAACAAAGGGAGGCCACCTCACATGAAACCACTTCTTCCTTTTAGCAGCATGGTACAGTCATAGAACAAAGGGAAACTGTAAACAGCAAATGTAGCACTTTTCTTTGCAAATACTGAGTTAATCTAATAAAACATATCGCCTCTACCAAGTGTTCTGACTTCCATTCCAGAAAGCTTTCTTGAACAGAAGCCATAAGTACCAGGCCAGGAAAGTTAGAAAACCTCCGAAGATAAAACAATGCATTATGGGTTTCAAGATCAATAGCACCAAAGACTACTACTAAATCAAACAAAGTTAAAAATAATGCTAGCTTAAGACTCTAGAGTGAAATCGATAAAAAATCCTATTCCAAGCTGTTTGTGTCAATTTACCAGGTTTAAACACTGGAAAGTACAAATCAAATGAGTAATGAAGCCATGGCAATGTCTACTTGAGGTCAACATTCAATTTAGAGATTATAAATCCAAGGTAGGATTTTGTGAAATTGGGTTGCAAAAAAAAACAAATAAAAACACCCCCAAAGGAATATTAATAGTAAACCTAGGAGTAAAAAGGGTTTGGCACTCAAGAGAGCCAGGTGAAACAGGATCCGGGAAACATGCACAGCAGGAAGCTGCTATCTCCATATAAGACACTGGACAGCAGTGCTATATTAACAGATGAACAAACTGACAGACGTAACAGCAATCCTAGCTGGGGAAAAAAATGACTCTTCCTACAAAAAGGGAATGCTTTGAGGACAGATTCAAAATTAAAATAAAGGCTTCATATCAGATTAAAATATCCCAAGTTCCAAGACTTTAAATATTTATTAAAGGAAAAAATTAAGAAATTTATTTATTTAAAAAAATGTAAATAGCCATTTTCTATTGGGGTGGGGAGTCACTGTTTAGGGAAATACCCCAACATTTTCACTAGAGATCAACAAAACTCAATTTGATTAGCACTACAATAGGCTTCCATTTTATTTAGCTTTTCCTCCCCTCTTCCCCCCTCCCAATTTTTTCTAATTCCTCATTGTTTGACAAAATTGGTAGAAAACTTTTATAAGACTTTACACATGGATGCAATTGGGGCACCCACATTAAACAAAACCTGAATCTGATCAGAGAAATTGGAGAGACGCGGGGCTGCAAGGCACCTGTCATCTAGTCCAACCCCCCGCCTGAGGCAGGATCATCCCAGACAAATCCACTGTCTAAGCTCTTAGCAAAAACTGCAGACAACTCTGACACAAGACACAACATCCTAATCTGATGGAGGTGTACATCACGCTGGAGCACTCATCAGTATATGCTGCTCACACAAAGGTTTTGCTAAAGCACAGGTCAGAGTAGGTGTGACCAGCAAACCCGACGGACAGAAGAACTCCTCACGGAAACAAAACTTGGCACGTGGGCCAGATGTGCACCTCTGCCAAGAAGGTGGGAGGGAGAGACAATGTTACAATGTAGGACAGTCCAGTAGCAGGATGATAAGGTTGCAACAGGAATACTCAGGGGAGAATGTGAAACAAGCCCATGGTCCAGGACAGCTTGAGATGTTGAAGATGGAGATGCAATACAGCATTTGTTTCAATCAGTGTATAAAAGGAGAATTGGAAAGCGGGGAAACTTTGCAATGGCCTGGGGGAGTTGCGTGGTGCTGTGCCGATGACCTTGTCACAGGTACAAGTGCCTTAGCTCCTGGCGTACTTGTTAGGCCAAAGTGTGAGGGCTGTGCCCATAAACAATAAACCTGGCCAAATCTTTGCCACCAAACTGAGCCTGCAGTCCATGTTTAAGACAGGATTAGTGTCGGGCCCTGACTGCAATCTTGCCAGCACAGCAATTCCTGGGACTTCAACACAGACAGCACACGCTAACACCTGATGATGACAACGCAATGACAACATCGATAACCCCAGACAACAGGTAAAGAGGGGGGACCAGAGCAGCCAACATTGTGCTGCTGTAAAGCTTGTTAAAATATGTGCAAGGAATGCAAAGAGGGCCACACTGCCGTGCTCTGCCCCCCACAGCAGAAGGCGGCAAAACCCCCTCCACAGTCTATACTAATCTGACCACGGGAAAATTCCTTCCTGACTCCAAATATGTTGACTGATCTGACCCTGCGCAGAGAGACAAGACTCTCTAGCCAGGAACCTGCGAGTTAAAGTCCCCACAGGAACGCTGGCACAGCCCAGTTCCCATCCCCAGCCTTGGCTGCAGCCAGCACCCAGCGCCTCTAAGGGAGGCTTTAAAAAAAAACAAATCAAGAAACAACAAGAAAAAAAAAAAACCCTGATACATGTAGTAGCACAAGAAGAAAAAAATTTCCTCCTGGCAACCTACAAAGCTGAGAAACATGGGCAATACCCATAACTGATCATAGGCACAGCTAGCTACACTGAGATCATCCCTGAACAATGCCTGTTCAACCTCTTCTTGAACACCTCCAATGACAGAGAGTCCACAACTTCCCCAAGTGTCCACCACCCCACTGCTCTAACAGTACAGAAGTTGTTCCTGATATCCAAGCTAAGCCTACTTTGCTGAAGCTTCAAGCCACTGGTCCATGTCCTATTCTCTACAGCAAGAGAGAAAAGGTGTTTTCCCCTCTTCCTTATGGCAACCTTCAGATATCTGAAGGCTGCTATCACATCCCCTCCTAAGCATCTTTTCCACAAGCTGAACAGTAAGGAGTACATGTTGCGTGTGTCCTTGTATCGCATGCCGATAGCCCTGTAATTCTGGAAATGTGACTTAAACAAGATACGAATAAGTGTCTCCTCTGAAACAGCCCAGCTTCTGTTTTTATTACGCTCTTCATGAAAAAGTGTAAAATGTTTACAATCTAGCTTTTCCCAATGAAATTATGAAACTTCAAAACAAAAATCTAGTTAGAAAATGTAACAGTATAAAGAGTGATTTTAAAATTGATTTGAATGCTTACAAATTTTCTTGTCACAAGTCTGGCTAAATTCAAGCTTTTGTAACAACTACTCTGGAAATGCCAGATGTTCTCTCATTCCCTTGCACAAGGTAAAAACTTGAAATACTAGATCACTCTTATGATAATGGGCCAAAGTTAGCCTGGTGCTTTGAGACACCTCCCTCATCTCTCCACAGCCTGACGTTGTTACAGTATGCATTCTCACCTAGATGGATGGGTAGGCAATGCAGATGCTAGTCTGTTAGACAGGCCAACGAAATCTAATAGGTAAAAAGCAGCAGTCTTAAGCCAATGTATCAGATAAAATAAATCAAACAACAGTAATGAAAACCAAGTTGCCTGTCAACTTTTTGGATGCAGAGATAGGCCAGTTGCAGATTTCAGTTTTACAGCAATAGCTATATGTCAGTGTAGAGCAGAAGACCACAAGCCACTCACAAATCACTTACTTCAAAGTGAAAGCCTTCCTTAAGTGCAATCGCCTTGAGAATTTTTGAGGACACAGTGGTTGCTAACATGTAAACGTTCTTCACATCCGCGTCCTTGGAACTGTTCTCTCTCCAACAGAAGAACATCCACCATCCAAACAGAGCTGCCAGCTCATTGCCGGTGAACACCTTCCAGCGACCACTGCAAACAGCGGGGAAACAGAATCAAACAGTCCTTTCAGATGAGAATCATAGACCGTGAGTATTCTGCAATCACAAGAAAAATGGGCGATCTAACATGGTGTTCGACCTGGAAGAAGCAGCTCTATGAAACATAACATTAGAAGGGCTCCATCGCTGTCTTGCCTGACAGATTTCCTGGACAAATGTGGTCCGTTTTCAAGGAGACTGTTGTTATTGTGTTGCCAACCCCTTCAAACAACCTGTGTTCTTTCTGGTTGATTTCCCACTAATAATCTGCAGCCTGCACCAGTATCAGTTATCAATCATTTGACATCTATCTTCAATGGAATTGCAATAGTATCCACTGCCAGGATTTGGCCTAGCGATCGCTACCCAATTAACAATTCTTCTGAATTTGTAAGGGCTTCTAGCTCACTCTCCCATAGCTGCAATGGCTCAGAAGGGCTGGCAAAAATTTAAAAAAGGGAGTAAAATAAGGTCATTAAAGAAGGCGCTAGGTTTACAATAGCTTCTCAAAACGGTTGAGCATTTCAGTAATGTCAGTAGAATGGGGGTATTTGACCAAATCTTTCCTGAAAATATTTAACTAAATGATGCATTTTAAGCAAGATCAGTTACAACTATGGCCGTGGATGACGATTTTTCTGGGTAAAAGTTTCCAAATAGCAAGTGTCATGTTGACAGGCATAAAGGACTAAAGCAGCAACCAAATTATCCCTTACGAATGGAGCAGAAAACCTCTCCTCCCCCACCCTCCTTCCAAAGGAAAGGTTGTTTTACTTACTTCTCTTGTAGCTCCGCCACTGCCAATCTGTCTGCGTCTGGATCCGTGGCCACTACCACCCTGGCATTCTCATTCTCTGCAAGCTTCAGAGACAACTCCTGAAAAAGACCAGTTAGGTATTACACACTGATGGCCAAATTATATTTCAGTCCCTCTGATCTATGAGCTCAGCTAAATTCAGTTACCCAAGCATAACTATTACTCTATTGCATCAAGAAAATTGAAAGCCCAGGGAAGGGCGGAAAACGACAGAATTCATGACAGATACCAGCACAGATTCTCCTTCTTCAGGATTTGGACATTTGACAGTAGAAAAGTCTGGATCTGGATCCTTCTGTTCAGGTACTGGAATGGGAGGCTTAAAACCAAATGCTTTAAAAGCCAATTGTACGTAGTCATGTCCAACTCCATGAAAAGATGTGTGCACAAACTTCAAGCTGGTCTTTGCATTCAGCTCCCTGAAAAGGAAAGCTAACATTCAGTTACTACTGCAGAGATCATGTCACAAAAGTGCTGAAACATCACAAAAGCCATGCCAATGCAGCTAATGTCCAACTAATAGCTTCATTTTCTGTCAGTATCTAAAGGTAGGTCTGGAACAAAAATGGCTTTGGGTATTCATTAAAAATTGCTGGCTAAAAGATTTCCTTCCTCTGAAAACCACTGTCTTGGCTTTACTGCTCAGCTAGCTTAAAGTCCCCAAGAATGGGACACATCCTTCTGCAAACCAAGCTTTCCCCTCCTCTCCACCTTGGAAGGCTTTAGCTCACTTCTACCCCACCTACGTTTCTTCATTCAGCTCCTCCAAGCTTCTTTGTTGTGCTCCACACAAATTCCCATCTTAACTGCTCCTCCACCCACCCCTGGTTCTGCATCTTTTCTGAAGCTCCACGTGCTTGAAAGTCTTAATCATAATGTATTCACTTGATTATTAAGGTTCATCTCACACATGGGTTAGTGCCATGGGTGCATGACAGTGAGCAAACCTGACAGTACAGTGTGCAATTACAGGAGATTGTATCTGAGATGCGTGGCACGATAAGGTTTGGATTCAACCATCCAACGGGATGCATTTCTAACAATGCAAAGAGAAAGGTGAGAGAGAAGAGATGGCTGGCAGGTAGGACAGTGGAACAGGAAGAAAAACAGAAGGAAATGTGCCAAAAGCTTTCTTGCCACTAGCAATGCATATAAACCACAGCCAGGAAGCTATGTTCCTAGCAAAAGTTAGTTATGGCTGCTATGAATGGCGAAAGCAGAGGAAAAGCTTAAATCATCTGATACAAGGTAAAGATAAGCCACAAATCACGCACAAAATCTCATAGAATTGTTAGAAGTAAAGGTAAGAGAGAGGGGCTGGTGCAGGCACCTACCCTGGAGATTTGCAAAAGGAGACTGGATGCACACCTTGCTGGGATTATCTGACCCCAGCAGTCTTTTTGCCCAGAGCAGGAGGCTGGACCCAATGAGCTTGTGAGGTCCCTTCCAGCCCTAAACTTCTGTGAATCTGTGACCCCTAGTAGTCTAATTCAGTGGTGTTCAACCTCTTGGCCCTACAGGTCAGATGTGAGGTGTAGGCCCAATTCATGGGCTGGATCGAACCTTGCCAGAGAAGAGATCAGGCTTTAGGGACCCACATGACCCCTGCCAGGCCCTGCGCATTGAGATTGAGCCCTATGCTGCCCTGCATACCCAATCTAGCACACGGGGGCTGGTCCCCATGGGCCAGATTACATGGCAACAGAGGCCAGATGTGGCTCACACACCAGGGGTTGAGCATTCTTAGTTTAATCCATTCCGTATTCTCAAACAAGGTTGACTGTCCTTGTATTTATTTTACAGTTTGGCATACATTTCACCCCGGCCAGATCCTGTTCTGCTCTGACTTGTTAAACCCCACATTCTAACACAGGGTTAACAGCTCTCTCTCCTCATGTCCTACCTGTGAAAACAGATCTTCTTCAGATCTTCCATGTAACTGTCACAGATCTTCTCCAGAGGATCTCGTCTAAGAGGGCTGGTGTCTACTAGATTCTCATTCCAAGAACCGTTCCATGGCTCAACACATTCTTCTATACATTTCAGAATTTCCTTATCATGAGGAGCTGTGATCTGAGCTCCATTTTCCCAATACACCTGGTATAAAGGAAAAATAATACAAACATTCTTGACACTTAGTACAGCATCTTAAATGAATTCACTTATAAAAATCCACATGACTACAGGACTCTACAAAAGAGAACTCATAGCAAAGCCCACTACCAGGCTGTTTCAGTTCAAGAATCCTTTTGGGATGATTGGGGATAAATTGTTCAGTTAAATAACTTTAGGCATGTATTTTCACAATGAGGTGGCACCCCAATTTCAGAGTTGCTGAGCTCCACCATCTCTAACTGAAATTTTATGGCACTCATATTGGAAAATACTGAATTTAAAATCCACCCATAAACTGGCCAGCCAATATAAAAATGTGGTTTCCTTTTAAAAAAACAAAATACTTTTTGATTTCCGAAGTGAATGAGAGCAAACTAGACAAGCAACAGGTCAAGCTATAACTCAGTTTGCAATTATTTCTAACAGGAGAATCATTTTCATCTAAAGTCAAATCCTGAACATACTCTAATACCATGGACAAATGTACCTTTTAACTGCTTTAAGAGTAGTAAGAGTTGCTGCTAAGGTGCAAACATCAGCTGTTACAATGCAAACTCTGTCTGCATGTTCCTGTAGTACAAGTTGGCTAAACTGCTGTAAACTTTAACCCCGCCTTTAAAATCGGAAAAGTTAACATTGCAACAGTTTTACTACACTTAAATTGCATCGTTGCTATAGCAATGCATGTATATATGCAACAGCACAGATTGATATTTGACACTCACACAACTGTCTATACCCTAAAGTAGAAAGACACAAAACATGTGTCCTGAAACAGTTGCATCTCCCAAAAAAGGTGCAAAAAAAGTTGTACCTCCGGTAATTCAAATGCAGCACTGGGGACAATTAGGGCTGTGAAAAAGATTTAAATATTTGCTGGCCATAAATTGCGCAATTAAAAAATTAGCTGTAATTAATCCTGATTTTGATTGCACAGCTAAAAACTCAAAATTATGTGCAGAAAAACAAAATTATGCAAAATAATGCAGATACTTTGTACGGTTGGCGAGTGGGTATGGGGAGAGGATCTGTGAATGTGTGAGGGGCTGTGGGTTTGTGCATAGGGTTTGGAGCCCAGGGAGAGGGTGTCCCCGAAGTGGGGTCTGGAGCCTGGGAAGGGAGGACCCCCACATGCCCTGGCAAGATGTGAAGTACTGTGGATCAGGAGTGAGGGGCAGCAGCAGGATGGGGGAGGGGTGGAGCAGATAGGAGGTTCACATGGCAAGGGAAAGAGTGGAGCAAGGGCAGGGGTGAGTGGGACCCCGGAGCCAAGGCAAGTTGTGCAGAGCTGCAGGCAATTTGTCCAGAGGTATAGGAAGGGTGCAGCACAGGGGGGCAAAGGCAGCAGTGCACAGATCCCCCCATGCCTCCCCCAGAAGTGCATGCAGTGGCAGGGAGCCATGCCCCCCCAAGACAAGCTGCCTGCGGCTCAGTCCCATGACCCACCGTGGCGCCCTATTCA
>NW_017728955.1:252446-258026 GCF_001723915.1 Gavialis gangeticus
CCTTTTCCCCTCCACAGACTTACTGGCAGGGCACTGTTCTACATGCCACCTGAATGCATCCCTGGCTGTGGGCATACTGTGGCTGCTCATGTGTCTGTCTGTGTGCCCCCCCACACTTCCTGCTACAGCAGCTTGCAGTCCATGCACAGGCTGCCTTGCTGTCTTCTGCCCTGTCACTGCTGCCCCGCTGGGAGACCTGGAGGCAGCAATGACGGCGGCAGAGCAGAGCCCCAGTGCAGGCTCCAAAACCATGTGTGCAATTAATGAGTTAAAAAAATTAAACACAAGAACCATTTAACATATTAATTGCGTATATTAACAGAGATTACTTGACAGCCCTAGAAAAAATTCATTTCATAAGCAAAGTTCACACCACTTTTAAACAGTTCTACAATGAAAGAGTACCACCTATCAAACATCAGAGATGTTCTTTTTAGAAAGCTTATTTTTAAATGTCTAGTTTGGTTCCAACTCTCACGCTGGACAAGTGCCTATATAAAGAATTACAAAAAAGGAAATTAATAAAATGTAGATTCACAGATGTAGGGTCGGAAGGAACCTAAGTAGATCTTCAAGTCCAACCCCCTGCCCTGGGCAGGAGAGAATACTGGGCTCATAAGACCCCAGCTAGGTAATTATCAAGCCTCCTCTTAAAGACCACAGAGGATTGAGCCAGCACCACTTCTCTTGGAAGTTGGTTCCAGATCCTGGCTGCCCTGACAGTGAAGTAGTGCCTTCTAATGTCCAGCCTGAACCTACTCTCAAACAAAAAGTGGGCTTATCCTGGATTTGAACCCAAGACCTCTTGCACCTTAAGCAAGAATCATACCCCTAGACCTATAAGGCAGCTTAATATCAGCACTTTATATTGTGGCAGGTTACAGGACTTCAAGCTAGCAAAAAATGACAAATGAAGTCCTCTGATTTTAAGCAGAGCATAGTTTGGTTCAACACAACTCCAACCGCAGGCTTGGGCTTTAAACAAGTACCCTTTTTATGCACTCATAAGTATGGATCTGGAAACCAAAAGCTCTCTATAAAAAGTAGAAGCATCTCCCTAAATTCAGCCTTAGGCTACCAGCTTGGGAAACAAATGTTCTTTAAATTGGGGTCTCAGAATCACTTCAGCTATTGACTAGTCTCTTAATGAATGGGATCAGTAAATGGACTGTACTCCAGACACCCAGTGGACTTCATAACTTCGTTGTTTTTATTCTTAAAAAGACTAAATTGTAGGTACAATTCAGAAGCCAGCAGGACAGAAAGTTTTATTTAATGTTACTTTTTCCTCCTTTCTTGCAGATATACTCCAGAAGCAGCCATTTGTATATCTGTAAATATTTTAGTTTTTATAAAAGGGCTAAATGCTGAGCATCTGGGTGATAAATATATTTACCAAGGATCTAGCTTATCTGACAAAAGTTACCAAATAAGTGCCCACAGCTTACCTTGTATCCATTATCCTCTTTACGGTTATGGGATGCTGTAATCATTACACCAGCAACAGCTTTGAGCTGCTGAACAGCATAGGGCTGAAAGAAAACAGCAATTTAAATTTACTCAGCTACTATGGTGCCGACATAAGTACAATTAAGGTGTCAAGACAGTAATATTTCATCTGGTTAGAGAGTGAATTAATGTGCGTTCTTAAATTTCACCAACTGAATTCAAAGATGCCACATCAGAACACCCAGAACCCTTTTTGTGTTCTGTTAATGGCAATGATTTTGAAGTGAAAATGTTCTGAATATTACTATTCCACTGGATGTTACCTTATTTCCAGAATAGATAAAAAAGACTTTTTAAAAAGTACTCCCAGGCATACAGCTTTTCAACAGCTTACAAAACAGAAAAGCCTCCACTTGTGCATATATGAGAGGACTTAAAAATATTCGAGTAGCTATCAAGGAATCTATATCCACACCGTATCCACGAAAGACTGCACAGAAACACCTACTAACAACTATAGTTAGAAATCTATTTAAAGTTATATAGCTGGGGAGAAGAAAAAAATCACCATCTAGAATGCCTAATCCTTCAAATGCTTCCACACGCATATTCCTACCGAACTGACCAGGACTACCTATACTTGTAACTTTTTGCAAGGCAGAAACACAGATGGAATACAGGTCACTTCATACTTACTACAGACAAAATTTTGCTTTTGGCAACATATTTTTTCTCTGGAGTATCTACATAAATTAAGAAATTTACTTCGGTTTTTAAATACTAGATACAGAGAGCGAAGGATTGAGCCCTATGATTTTTAAAGTCTTCCTAAGGAACCAAGCTTTCCAAATGTCCTCTATTGTGTCATTTAAATTCCAGCTTTCTGATAAGAATAAATACTTTTATTTAATGTGGAAGGTCTAAATGTTGGAAAAACACCAGCTGTATGACTGAACAAAACTTACCACAAAAGGTGTAGGGACATAAGTTGAAAACAAGTACACTGGAACATCTTTAGCAAGCAGGACTGCTGCGGTGAGTTTTGCAAGTCTATTAAAAAGGAACACACACAAAAAACCCTCAGTTAACCCTGTTCCCCACAATACTTTTCAAAAGCCAAACTTCAAAGACATATTCTTTTCCTGCTTCTCTTCAAAACAGGAGACTTATGATTAAGGAAACTGCTGTAATATAAATGTAGGTTTAATTTAGATCATCTTGCTATGGACAACACTGTTTTCCAGGGATGCAAGTCTCTAATTCTTCTTTATTCATTAGTACCTGTTACAATGTATAAACACAAAATTCATTAAAACAGAACTAACCACATGTTTAGCTTTGATTCAATCTGTGGAACATAAAGCAAATAGCAACACTTCGAAGAAATCCACCTAAAAAACCTAAGCCCCATTTGATAGTAATATCACCTCCATTTCACTTTTATTCTATTACCTTCCATTGCTTACCACTTTCACTTATTACGCCATGCCTATAATTACAACATAGGCTCCAAGGGAGCAATTTCCCTATTCTGTTATACTGAAGTGCCTCCTTGAAGACTGACTGATTTTAGTTTAATAGTACAAAGACAAAAGGTCATATCACCTGATTAACTATGAACTACTGCTAATTGGAAAAATGCAGAGTTGAGCTCCTGGGTACATTTTCCCTTTTAAAAATGCTAAATTCCTACAAGAAAAGATTTTCAGAAGATAAAAAACACATGTAGGCATTGAACAGAGTAAACCTAGAGGTTTACATAGTCTTGTTCAGCAGTTTTAGAGGATTCTCATAAAGCAGATCAATAATACTTTAACAAGACAGCATGCAGTCTTCTTCTAATCTGTCTCAAAACAGCTGCAAGGGCTGGATACTCGCATCATGTTATCTGCTTTGCAGTCAGTACAGAGATCAGTCAAAATAATCTTTCGCTTTGGGTAAGAGGAGACCTTTAATCCAAAAACCCCTTAAATTAAACTGAAATGGAAGCTACAGCTTCAGACCAAATATTTATAGCCAAAGAAATATATGCAGCTTGGTAATTAAAACTTAATACGAAATTCACAGAATTGGACTATTTAGCAAACAAACAGGGTATATGGCTTCAAGATTCTGTAATATAAGTTTACTCTGTTCATGTATTGGGTGGATAATGTACAGAGAGAGAGGTATTAAAATATTTAGCTGTTGTGTGCTAACAGAGGATTTGCTTCCTTGAGTGGCAATTTAAGTAAGAATGGTAGTAAGGTCAAAATCATGTGATAATTTTTATACAGGCAGTCCTTGGACTTGCAACACAACTGGTTCCTGAAAACCACGTCTTAAGTCGAAACGTTGCAACTTGGAACCAATCTTCTCGTAAGAAACAATATTATAAATGGGAGATCGGTTCCTGAACCCAGGCCTGATACCCTATTTTAACCAAAAATACCCCAGTTTTGTATTGGATCAATTATAGACGAGTAGTATAGCTACACTGATGTATTTATATTGTAAACAGCAATCATATTAATTTGGAAGGACTTCTTTGAGATGACTTTGCTGGACTTTTTGAAGGGTTCTTGGCAGGAGTCTTCTCACGAGTCTTGGCTGCAGGTTTTTCTGGAGCCTTGTCTGCTTTCTTAAAGAAAGTGTCCAAGGAACTTTGGACAGATGTTCTCCAGGGAGATGAGAGACGCAGCGAACCTGTTCGCTGGCACGGCGTCGCATCGGATCAAGCGTTGTAAGTCGAAAGTGGCATTGTAAAGTTGAAACAGGGTGTCAGCGTTCTAACTCGAAACACTGCAAGTTGAGTACTGCCTGTACTAATATTCTATCCAGCCACATTCGCAACAGATTTTCATTACTCGAGCGACAAGCGTGGCATTCTGAATTTGCATTCACACTTCAATCCTCTCGCACAAAGCAGCAACTTGCATAAGGGGCCCCTGGTTTGTGATGGGCAATCATCGGCAATACTGAAATCAAAACAAGCAGTATATGCTCAATTCCTGATCTATAGCTATATCCTCATTTGTCTGGAAAAAAATTAAAAGAAACATCTCAACCACAACTGAATTGCTAGTCTTTCAAATGTAATCAATACTCATACTTCTTACTGCTGCAGTTGCTGGTCACCTGACCTCGTGTATCGTATCCAACAACAAAGCCTCTCTGCTTGAAGTCTGAAAAACACCTCTCGAGATATTTGTATATCCCCTGCAGAGAAAAAGGAGAAACCATGCAGTTAGGTGCATTAAAGTGCACACAAATGCCACAACAGTAGAAATAAGATGCTCTAACTTCACTAGAGTTGGATAAACCATGCATAAATATCTGTTCAAACAAAGTTTCAGGGTTATTCACAGTATAAGCACATTTGTATTCCTACTAAATATTAATTAATATAATTATAATTAATAAAATATAATGATCGTTCCTAATAAAATAATAATAGGTATCATCTCTGAACCAAGAGTTTTAGAGTTTTGCATTTCTTTTTATTCCTAAAGTGTACTCCTTTGCAAATACTCACAAGAATCTAGTCGGCAGGTAGAAATAATACTATGACTTGACTTAGGTGGCCAGAAAGCATGAATGGAAGGTTACTGCTGGTAAATCTTTTGAGTGCAATCTGAAGGATGAGAACATTGTTTTCAACCCACTCTTCAAATATGCCATTAAGCAATTCATAAAAAACAAACTCCATTTGTTAAATAAAGAGTTCACTTAACTCAGGCTTTCATACCATAATCTACGGAACAGGAGACATACTACTTCTCACTTCCGATCTGAAATAAATCTTTCTTTCAACACAGCTTCCAGCTACAATACATGTAATAGAGTAAGGACTCTTCCTCTGAAGAAGAGACAGGTGCTAAGTCTCCATCATACATTTAAGGAAAGTTCGCTATTCAGAAGTTACATGGACTTTCAAGGCCACTGATGACTCCATCTCCAGCCTGCTCCCTTCTTGGGCTGAAACCTTTGCTTCATTTGGGTATTTAAAGGCTGTAAAATTGACATTTCTGCTGGATGTGACTTCTCCGCTTAGATACCTCCATATAGGTTCTCCCATAATACATCTTATTACCTTCAAGTTTGGCCATTACTTCCATACTGAAGTCTTCAAACTCAGCATATTTCATTCTT
>NW_017728955.1:263026-264725 GCF_001723915.1 Gavialis gangeticus
CCATAATATATCTTATTACCTTCAAGTTTGGCCATTACTTCCATACTGAAGTCTTCAAACTCAGCATATTTCATTCTTATCACTATCTTCATTACTACGGTGAGTTCCTATCTATACTGGTTTGTCATAGTGAACAGAAAAGCTCATACTCTGCATTAATTTTAATGCTACCGTGTTTTTTCATGTTGCTGCAGGATTCCATATTGGGACAGAAAAGTCAGGAAACTAACGTTTCCAGCATGTCTGCCGGGCTACAGCATGCACCATTTATGATGCTTCCATCCTTCAAGAAGGTGGAAGACCTTCTTATGCCCTGCAATCAAAACTTGTGAACGAGGTGGTATGTTGTATTAGACGAACTAGATATTTGCAAACAAATGATTGTATTTATTTCTTGTGCCCTGCTTACTTTTCCATCCCCCTAGGCATCACCTGGTTGCTCACTCCCTTCATTCGTGAGAGGATTTCAAGGATGCGACGAGAACAGGAGAGGGTACAACAGAAAAAAAGAAAACAGAGAAAAAAATCCCTTTAACTGTATTATGGCAGTGTGTAAAGGCTTCAATCCACATTAGGGGCCTAAGAGCCATGCAGATGGTAACTGTCCCTGCAAGCAGTTTGCTAAATACCAAGTTCTTCAGATGTTTAGCCACACACACAATATGCCATGCTATGGTTCCTATCGGCCACAGTGCTTTGTCGCTCTGCATTTCAGCAACATGCTAACCACATATTCATACTGACTCAGCTAACTGAAAATACTTTATTTCAGGAGGAAGTTCTGGGCTTTCCCCCCCCCCAGTCTCTGAGCCGGTCAACAGTAATTTGGGGTGTCTAGCACATCTCCTGCTCTTGCATGCCCTCCAGATAACCGCAAGAACGACGTGTACTGAAACCCACTATACTTAAGATGTACTTAAAGGAAACAGATTTGAACGACCTCAAACACCATTTAAAGAAACTGCTTTATTCCCACAGTGGATAAATGCAATTTAGCAAGACAGGGTTACTCATTAGCATGCTCCCACCAAGCATTATTTCTAATGTGATTAAAATCCTGAAGCAGGAAGACTGAAGTCTTCAACACAGAAACTAAAGCAGAAAGGTTTTTTGCTGGAGAAAGAAGTCTTAACCTTGTTCCCAGAGGCTGCTTTTTCACATCAGGCCTACAGCTCTGATAAACAACCAAAAATGGATTCTTTCCAGAAGAAATATCAACGACTTTGTTCCTACAAAACCCATGATACTGGGCAAACGCAGATTAATCCCCTAGTGACCAAAACGCTTCTCACTTCCTGTCA
Organism: Gavialis gangeticus; assembly: GCF_001723915.1. Taxonomy (NCBI): domain Eukaryota; kingdom Metazoa; phylum Chordata; order Crocodylia; family Gavialidae; genus Gavialis; species Gavialis gangeticus. The sequence continues at coordinate 264,328 of NW_017728955.1, forward strand.
AGAAAAATGAAACTTCTCCCTTTCCGACAGCCAATCCGAGCTCACTCACGCTTTCGGCAGACTCAAAACATAAAGGCAGCATGCAATTTTCAGGCCTTCTGAGCGTGAACAGCTCCACAATAACAGCTTGTACGGGTCAAGGAGTCAAGCAGCTATTATTTAACTTCCCTTGCCTTAACAAGACGTTTACTTAGACCTTAAAGGCACTAGTCTTTGTCCTTGAATCTTTCCACTGTTCCTATCACTTGTATAACGACACCAGCACCAATGATGGAGGGCTAGACCAGACTAATTACCATTGTTTAGGTGCTGTGTGGGCTGATGCTGCGCAAAGAGCTTCACAAGGCCGCGTCTACGCAAGATGCTGACTGCACAGTAGCTCGTTATTACTGCACAGT
>NW_017728955.1:269725-271234 GCF_001723915.1 Gavialis gangeticus
AGCACTAGTCTTTGTCCTTGAATCTTTCCACTGTTCCTATCACTTGTATAACGACACCAGCACCAATGATGGAGGGCTAGACCAGACTAATTACCATTGTTTAGGTGCTGTGTGGGCTGATGCTGCGCAAAGAGCTTCACAAGGCCGCGTCTACGCAAGATTCTGACTGCACAGTAGCTCGTTATTACTGCACAGTAGCGTTGTGCGGCGTACAGTGTGATGCAATGCGCAGTCAGCATCATCAAGAAGCCACCTGGGGACGCTACTGCGCAACACTGGTGACTGCACGGTCATTTAGTACTTGCGTACGCAGTAACAACTGCGCAGTCAGTGTCTTGTGTAGACACAGCCAAGAGTGATTAAAACACAGTGAGCAACGTTTAGAAAACAAGTTTTCATATCCTGGAAAGCACTCAGGCTCATTGAACACAGTATTCTCAACCTCACTTTTTCAGGTTATTCTGTTTTAATCTTCTGAAATGGGTTGGCTTCTTTCATACTTCGTTTCAACAAGATCACAGGACCCAATTTGTCATAGATGACTGGAATTAAACACTAATGCCCTATGACACTGGAAAACTGCATGCGGCTTTCGCATGGTATAAAGGAGTGGTTTCTAGTGTTGCAGGTCAAAATGGTAGTTAAGTGTCATATCGGAATAAAAGGAAGGAAAAAGAGCACGCTAGTTATTAGAATGATAGGTCCATAAAAGGTCCTGCCTTCTGACCCACACAGCAAAAAAGAAAAATGCTATGCAGTAGCACCCTTCCCTTGCAAGCAAGCTACAACGCCGAGCTTTTCAAGCACATACAACAATTTTTCCTTGATTTTATGGCTCGAGTAATATACTCTGACCCTGTTCTGCTCCTTCAGCTAGAATGCACTTTTCCACCATGTCACCATCTTGTCACCGGTGACAAATATCAAGTCCTATCACAATGGGACAGCGATACAGGCTTCAGGAAACACAAGGAAAAGTGCTTTACCCTCTAGCCATGCTTGTTTTATGCAAACACCTCTCAATGAGACCTGAAACTCCTTTTAGGTGGATGGTATCATACCAATTCTGTCCTTGACAGAACAAGGAGCAATGGGCTCCAGTTGCAGCAAGGGATGCTTAGGTTGGATGTTAGAAATAACTCTCTCATGAGGAGAGTGGTGAAGCACTGGAACAGGCTACCCAGAGAGGTGGTGGCAAGACCCAACTAGACAAAGACTTGGTTGGGATGATGTAGTTGGGGCTGGTCCTGCTTGGAGCAACGGGTTGAACTAGAAGCGTCTTCCTGAGGTCCCTTCACACCCTCATGGTCTATGATTCTACGAATAAAAATCAGACATTAAAGTCCAAGTGGAATTTGCTCTATACAGAAACACTCTCTCGCAGACAAAGTAGGTGATACTCTCTTGGCATATTTACTATGCTTCCCCTGTCCTTTAATCTCCATTTGCCTTCATTTCTTTCTTTCTTTCTTTTTTTTTTTTTTTTTTTTGGGGGGGGGGGGGGGGGGG
>NW_017728955.1:271254-272002 GCF_001723915.1 Gavialis gangeticus
TTTTTTGGGGGGGGGGGGGCAGGGCCAGGAGGGAGAAATCATTTCTTTATTCTGCAGATACACATGCAACAGAAAGAAGCTAAAGAAGATCCTGGGTACAGAGCCCCAGCTGTATAGTGGCATCGCTCTACTGACAGCAATTCAGCGAAGATGACTGACGCTAGCCGAGATCTCTACAGCACCAGCTCAAAGCACTGCATTCCTGTTAGTGTCACTGTACTAGGGAAGGAAAGAGAAGGTGCAACATTTCACTCGATAGTGCAGGGGTTATCAACAAGAGTTATTTTGGGTCAGTGTACCCCTGGCAGCCGGACACAGAGCAGTGCACCCCCAGCAGCTGGATGCGGAGCTGGGGGGCGCAGAGCCGGACATGGAGCGAGGGAGGGTGGGGGAGGGCTGCATGCGGAGTGGTGGTGGCAGCCACCGCGTGTGAGCTTCCCCTGCCCCCTGCGTCCAGCCGGGCGGGCAGTGCCTGCACACAAGCGCGGGATGGTGCGTGGTAGTGCTCCATCTCCACCTGCCCATGTGGACCCCCTAGGGCCTTCTCAAGTACCCCCGGGGGTACACATACCCCCCTCCTACAGAGCATCAATCTTCAGAAGGGCTTTCAACAGAATACTCTTTAAATCTTGTTTGGCAGCACATTAATAGTAGCTAGGGTCAGGAGGAACCCAAACAGATCATCTAGCCTGCCCCCCTGCCACAGGCAGGAATGAATGCTGGGTTCACAAGACCCCAGACCGGTGAT
>NW_017728955.1:272421-275001 GCF_001723915.1 Gavialis gangeticus
AGAAAGACTACGTCCACAGCAACACCATCATCCAGGGATTTAGCTACTTGGTCATAAAAGGCAACCAGGTTGGTCAGGCAGGACCTGCCTTTGATGAACCCATGCTGATTGCCCCTGAGCACGATCTTCCCTGCTGACCCCCAAAGATGTGCTCCTTGATGATCCTCTCCAAGATCTTCCCAAGCACCAAGGTGAGGCTTACAGGCCTATAGTTACTTGGGTCCTCCTTCCTCCCCTTCTTGAAAATTGGGACCACGTCAGCCAGTTTCCAATCCCCCGGCACCTGGCCAGATGACCACAAATGCTTGTACAGCCGGGCCAAGGGCTCTGTGATGACCCCTGCCAGCTCCCTCAACACCCTTGGGTGGAGGGCATCTGGACATCAATAAGAAAAATTAAATATTATATGGCTTTTCAAGAAAAAGCTAAAAACGCTGGCTCTAGAGTTTGTTTTTCACTACAGTGGTTTAGGAGATTCTGCCCAGGTCTCCCACAAGCATTCAATACAGAGTTGGATAACATGCTATAATGAATGTTTATACTCTGCTACTCAGCAATGGAGAGTTACCCCAAGTGCTAGAATTCTTGTTGTGTGAGTCTTGAGCCACCAAAATGCAATGACTTCCACGTAGGTGTGAAAATAAAACACCGTGGGCATGTCTACAAATTAGTTGCTTAATATGCTCTGCAGTAAATGTCTCAGCATCTACAAGTGCAGTGCTATTAGGGCAGGGTAAACTAATTAACTCTGTAGTAGGTTAGTACTTGTAAATGCAAGCACCATTCTACTGAAGCACCACACATGTAGATGCTGATGGGTCTGGCTAGGGCACGAGGGTGCTTCAGTGCAGGGCTACGCAGCAGGCTGAGCCTGCACTGAAGCACCCTTGTGCCCCAGCCGGCTCCTCTGCAGCACACCGAGTCAGCTCAGAGCAGTCCAGGGCTGGGAGGTGTCTTGTGCAAAAGCTGTGTCATCAGCACAAACCCAAGCCGTAACTGCCCGGTCAAAGCTAATTGACCCCACCCTCGAAAACCCCTTTTTTTCTCCTCTTATTCTCCCACGCACGCCAAAAGCGGGCACGAAAAGTTGACCAATCAGGACCTGCAATGCAAGAGATGTCATTTGGCCTATAAAACCTATGCGCGAGCTTCCGCCCAGCAGAAGCAGCACTCGTCAGCGCATCGAGGAGGAACTCTTCCTCCCCGCCCAGGCTTGGCCAGCCTTGACGTGCTTCTCTGCCACCGATCACGAAATTTCCCCAGCATACCCTTCCCAGTGCACCTGATAAGACCTCGTTCAGCTCTGTCTCGAGAGGGTCTCCGCAGCTGTCGATCTCGCAACGTAACCGATACCTGTTTTCTGTTTGGTCTGCACCTACGCGTCTATTCCACGGACGTGTAAGTAAAACGAAAACAAAAACTTCTGTAACCATTACGAGTGTGTGGCCACCTCCTTTACGAAACCCACCCAAGGGGAAAAGACCCACCAGCTCCACGGAGCCGCGCGCGACAGGAGGCTGACACCCCCCCGGCCCCGTGTCAGCCAGTGCTGCACTGACCCAGCTTAACATGCTGCCTGTCCTAAGCACACGTTCACATGTGGCACCTCGGATCAATAAACTCTGGCACAATACATACTGGAGTTTATTGCTCTGCATTAATTGCATACGTAGGGTGTGCCCATTACGTACTCTATAAGTGTCATACAAGCTGATTAAGCCAAATAATACCATTGTGTGATCACCTACATTTTAGAGACTTAAAAAAACAAGTAAAAGGGAGAAGTGACTTGCAGAGGCTCTTGAATGACAAGGTCAATATCAAGAACCAGATTCCCACTTTACATAACCAGACCCAAGTTCACCACGCTAAAGCACTTGTTATGCTTATGTTTGGAACTGATCCATTCTATAATTTCAGTAAAAGTAAGTATTTTATCAACTTGCTTTTGAGAATTAACAGTCCAACAGATTTTTTTTTTCTTTGACAAAACTGGCACTCAAAGTAAGACTACAAACCTTGATTTTGTATTTAAGTGACCCACAGTCGTCCCTCATCCAATCCCCCCACGCCCTTCAAGAAAGTGCATGGCGTAATTTTGGTTAATAACAAATCCACCAAAACCTGTTCTGCAGTCATTTAACGAGCTGAAAAACTGAACATTCACTGACAAGACAGCATATAAATGTACTAAATAAAATGCTGCATAGAAGCAAAGAAGGTCTGCCTAAAAGTAGCCTTCTGCTACTACAAAATAATACTCTTTAACCAATTCTTCACCTCCGTTTTCTTCTGCAGGGACCGGGACTTCCCTGCTGTGATAGAAGCCGGACTCGAGGGGATCGCCTTCAGACCTCAGGTTGGGAAGGACCGGGTTAGAGAGCTTCTGGAGGGGCTGGACGCATTCAAGTCAGTGGGTCTGGATGCTCTCCACCCCAGGGTGTTGAGGGAGCTAGCTGGGGTTATTGCAGGGCCCCTGGCACGGCTCTATGAGCGATCGTGCTGCTTGGGCCAGGTGCCAGATGACTGGAAGGTAGCAAATGTGGTCCCCATCTTCAAGAAGGGGAAGAGGGAGGACCC
>NW_017728955.1:275221-286418 GCF_001723915.1 Gavialis gangeticus
GTTAGGGCGGCTAGGAGCTGGAACCAACTTCCAAGGGAAGTGGTGCTGGCCCCTACCCTGGGGGTCTTTAAGAAGAGGCTGGATGCCTACCTGGCTGGACTCATTTGAGTCCCGTTTTTGTTTTGGGGTTTTTGTTGTTCTCCCGCCCTGGCGGGGGGTCGGGCTAGAAGATCTACTAGGTCCCTTCCGACCCTAAATCTATGAAACTATGAAACTATGAAAATAGTCAGCTTACTAGTAGTAACTTACTATTACTAACTACTAGTAATGTACTAGTTACTTATTACTAACAGTACCTAACAACTACTTTTTTGGACTATCTGTGTATGTGCTCATATGCTACAATTCCGTATTTCCAGATTTCTGCTTGTAACGAGAAGAAACCACTAAACTTCTTGCCTCTCTCACCTCTTTCTGAAGGGGTAGGAGAACATGAACGTTATTTTCAATCCTTTGCCCACTTCCAAACCCCAAAAGAGAATGGAAAGCAGGCAGGCAGAAGGTTATACATTTGTCCACAACAAACTGACTGGCCCAGATATGTGTGTGGTACCTTATTAGATTTGCTAGTCAACACTCCCTCAAAGAGGCAATATGAAAGACCTCTGCTGGTAAAATTTTAAAGCCAAAGTCTGACAAATAAGGTTCATGTCCAAATGGACACTGGTGAGATGTTTATGATCAATGAAGTGAAAAAATGCTTCTCAGGTTTCAACACTAAAACTTCTAACTTTCCAAGAAATACCGTGCAAAAGGCTTGGGGGCTTGGTTTTAAAAAAAGCTCTAAGAAAATTTTTGGAGATAATAGCTGGCCCCACACAGAAAACTACTTTGAGGCAAGCTGCTGGATTTATGGTAGGTGAAGTTGTTTCTGTACATGCCCAAACAGCGTATCAACATCTCTGAATCAAAGCAGTAATATTTAGTAAAACACAGTACACTGAAAACAAATCTTACTTTCATTACCAATGCCAGAGATGAATGAGATGTATGGAGTTATCCAGTCCATCTCCCTGAAAGTACTTTCTTCATAGACTTCATTTCACCTCACTTCCACTTCAGGCAGCCTAATCCAAAGGCTAAGACATCTCATGGTTCAGAAATTCATCCTAGCTTTTTCCTAATCTCTCTTTATATACCAAATTATACCAACTTGGACAGTTTTTCTTGCTAGTGTTTAGATCCCTCAACAGTCTTTAGGGCAAAGCCACATATTTATATCTTGTAACTGCTCCCCATAAGTAACTCCTTCTTTTAGCTCCTTGATCATTTGGTTACTCTGGTAAAACAAGGAAAGATTTTTACAATGATATGAATGCACTGAAAGTAACAGTCTAAAGGCACCGGCTCTCTGGCTTTAACTACAAGCCAAAATCCAGTTCAGGTCATTACATTCCTCTGTGCAGGTTTAACTGAATAAACACGTTTCACTTCCTGCCCCAAAACATTTTGTACTGTTGCAGCATGTTGTTCTTGAATGGTCACCACAGGGCAATCAGGAAGTTATATTAAAGAGGCAAATGAAACCATTCTTATGTAACTTGTAAATAAGTTTGAATTTCAGAGCCAAAGGCATCATTTTAAAGGATAAGAATGATAACTGAAACAATAAAGTCTGCCTGGTTGCTGCTACCCAGCAGTTACCTGTGTTGACTGGATCACTGTAAGGTCATTAATGTAGCAAAAGCCTGCCCCCATAGCAGAGCGAAGGCCAGCAGTCCCAAATGTCAGCCTGCAACAGAGACGATCCCGCAGCTCTTTATCCTTCCCATTCTGTAACAGGTTTTCAATCTGCTCTTTTGTTTTTGGGTTCTGTAAAAGAGAAAGTGAAAAGTCTCAGTTTTGTTACCACCAGAGGAAAAGCAGAGCCACGCATTACTGCCTCCATGAAGTTAGGGCAAGAATTTTATTTAACATCTGTACAGGTAATAGCAGGAAGTCTGCATACATAGCCAGTGCTGTTTTATAACACACTGGGGTGGAGAGGAATATTTTCTTGCAGTAGCTTTGACATTTCTAGCACACTTCCTCTACTCAAATACCCTTACTTATACACAACTCGATTACAAAGGCAGAATATATTTCAGATAATATTCTTTTCCAACAGCATGGCCTATCACCAGTTCCCTTAGAGTAGCTGATATCTCAAGGAATTTGTCTCGACTACCACCACTATACAATATAACTTCTTATAAACTGTGGTTATGCAAATTGGAAATGTAGAGACCAAACAGTAAAAATGTTCAGAGTCTGGTACTCAATGGCAGTTGGTCACCTAAGGATGTGGTTGAAAATAAACCCGCTATGCTATTAATTGCCTAGAACCAAATGCAAAATTATTCCTTACTCTCATTTCGGGCATTTTCATTTTGCTTTTAAAACTTTATCTAGTCATGCTTTAAATCACTCAAGCTGAAGGGTTAAGCAGCAAAGGCTATTATCCCTACCACCACACCAAAGGCTAGGACTGTCACATTTTGATATTTCATATCCTTTGCCTTCTAGGCCTCTTCAAACAGGCTAAAGCAGTCTCTGATCTTCCTCCTGTGGGGAAAGAGGGTCCACGTACATGAAACCTCCATAAAGAAAGAGAACATGTTGCTTGCATTGCTGAAGTGTTGGGGATTTCTTTTTATTACCCTCCAGGGTCTTTGGTTCCTGCAGAAAACATTTCTGATGTTAACCAGGAAACAGCATAACGAGCCAGCTGGTGGTCATGTGTCCTTAACACCTTCCACAGCGTCAGTCGCATATTGGATAAAGGGTCACAAACTTCCCTACGCTCCCTCCTTGCTGGGATGACTCCACTCATGGAGCAGTTCAGGTTCTTCTACAAATTTACCCCCAAAAGGCTTCAAAATTACCAGGAATTGGGGGGAAAAATGAATATGATGATTTAGGAAATATCTTTCATAAGGTCCAGATGATCCCAAGAAACTGCTGCATTGCTGAATTGCATGCTGCAAGAGTTGTGTCCCACCAGGGAAAAATGGGTCCCACTCCAGTAGGAGCCTCTTAAGACACTGCAACCGCTACAGCCCAGTTCAGAAGTTTCATGGGAATGATAAATATGGTCTCAAGAGATCGCCTGTCATTTATAAGTGCCTGACAAAAAGCTACATCTGCCCAACATTATGGCTAATATAAAGGGAAGGAAAGCAAAAGACTATGAGGTCTATGGTCATTTTCATTATACAGCACACAATTATTAGATATGGAGGAAAAATGCAATGTTACCACCTTTCCTCAAAATGTTATTTCTGAAATAAAGTTACCCACATGTGTTTATTGATTACAGTGACAATTCCCTCTATTCTGCAAAAAAATTCACCGCCTTCAAACAATGGAAGTTGCATACACATACATGAATATTTCTGACTTGTGCATTTAAAATCCCAAATACAACACTGCACTAACAGCAAAAAGCCTTATGGAGTTGTTGTTCTGAATTTCGCCCCTTGTATGCCATATCTTCAAACATTTAAAAACTACCAAACATTCACAGTAATAAGCATAGAGGGTAGTGCCTTTCCCCCCAAAATAGGCTACTGGAGGTAAATATTAAAATAAGAAACAGATTTAAAGCTATTTAGATAGGTGCTTTAATTAAGACCTTAGTCTTTTAAACTAGACACAATCCCTTGTCAGCAGGCTGCACTTAATTAGCCAATAGAGCAAACACATTGGCCCATCATGAAATCAGCACTTAGTGACTTGCTAGCCAGAACACTTGTATTCTGTATGCTTATCAGTTCTATATTTTTCTGTTTGGAATAACGTTAGACTAAAATCAGTAAAATGCACATTAGAAGTAGATACAGTGGTCTGGGGACAAGACAATACAAGATCCCAACCCAAGAAAACACGTTAATGCCAAAACAAAACAAAGAACAATAATAATTTAAAAAAATAATGGAGTAGCCTAGAAATCCTAGCGAATTATACCATTATAAGCTGGGACAATGCAACTATTGGCACATTTCTGTAGTAACACAAGTGTGGAAGAACTGTTGCAACTTTATCCCCGTTTCATTTAGGGTTAAAATTGCAGTGATTTAGCCCACTTGCATTGCTTATATAAGCATTTGTATTGCTAACAGTGTAACAGCTGATGTATTGCAGTCTGATGCATTGCTGACTGTAACAGCTGATGAAAAATTCAGCCACATTCCTGCTCCCTTTTAAAAAAAGGTTGAAATGTATGCCTGTCTATAGACAAAGAGTAGCCAGATGATGAGAACAGCCAAAACAGGGATCTGTTAGGACAAGAGAACTGCCTAGCTCTGACTGGACCATCTCTGCTCAGTGCCAAATGACTGTCTGCCCCAATCACTTTCTTTCAGCCTCTTCACATCAGCTGTACTTGCAACTTGCCCTGTGTCCTCTGCACTCACTTCCCTAGACTTCTTTATCTAATTTTTTATTGAATAGAGATAATTTATGAATAGGGCAACTTACCTGCGATTTTGTGATTATCATATTGTTTGCTCTGCTTGTGTGTTACATCCCCGTCTCCTGAGCTTCGCTCTGTCCCTTCCGATTTCAGGCAACAAGGCAGGGATCGTCTGCTTTAGTTTGGTTTGTGTATAAGACAAATTGGGCCTGTGTTTATAGGTCCTTTGGTGCTACTTTAACCCCCAGCAGTAACCACAGAAATCATAGAAAAACAGAAATTAAGGGCTGGAAGGACGTCAGAAGATCAAATCCAAACCCCTGAGCTGGGCAGGAATACTGCTGAGATCAAAGGATCATAGACTCATAGAAAAAAAGACCAGAAGGGACCTGTAAGATCAGGACCGGGCAAAATGCAGCCCGCAGGCCAGATGTGGGCCTGCCAGGCCATTCTCTCTCGCCCGTGGAGCCCCTAAAAATTTAGAAAATGAGAACACATCTGTCCCTGGCTGCCTGTCATGCGGCCCTCAATGGCTTGCTGAAACTCAGTAAGCGGCCCTCTGTCCGAAATAAGTGCCCACCCCTGTGTAAGATCATCAAGTCTGGTCCCCTGCCATGGGCAGGAGGTCACTGGACTCAAATGAGTTCAACAAGGTATTTATCCAGCATCCTCTTAAAGACCGCCTGAGATGGCAACTGCACACCTCTGCTGGGAGTGTGTTCCAGATTCTAGTTACCCGTACAGAAAAGAAGATTTTCCCTATGTCCAGCCAAAGCTTTTCTTCGACTAGCTCATGTCCATTGGTCTGAGTCTTCCTGGGGACAAGGGGTGCTTTTCTGAAAAGCTGTTCACCTAGGTCCTGGTGTTCTCCCTTCGCATACTTGTAGGAGACTACCAAGTCACCTCTCAGCCTTCTTCTGCTCAGGCTGAACAGTCCCAGATCCTGAAGTCTCTCCTCATAGGGCCTGTCCCCCAGGCCGCTGATCATGTAGGTGATCCCGGCAAGAAGGGTAGTACTAGTACTGGCAGAGAGAATCCAGGACCACTATAAATAGTTGATGGCATTCAGTGGGAAGAACACGAGCATCTTAAGCCAAATTCATCCCTGAACCAACACTGACTTCCACAGGTAATTAACCACAGGGATGAATTTAACTTTGTCGTCTAAGCTAAAACAGATGTGTAGTACTACATTTCCTCATGCTCATTCTGTATTTGTAGAGCCTTCAAAATAGACAAGCTCTGAAGTCCATCAGTTATTTTTATCTTCCACAACAATCTACTGTACGTGGCTCATTTCCCATCAGTCTGCCCTCCTGCAGCAGGAACTGCCGTTCTACATTTTTTACCTGCCTTCAGTGCTCTTTGTTTTCTAACCCTGGCTTTATTTTCTAAAGCTGCTTTGTTCCCCAGTATTTTTTCCCCATTTAGTCAATGCCACATTTAGTCAGTGCCATCAGTCCACCTGACTGATTAACTATGAATGTTTACAATTCTTCAAGTGTCTGCTGTATGCCCTTGGTAGCATGACGGAGATAAATGTGACTGTTTGGCAGTTCGTCTTATAAAAGATAATTAATCTGAAGTTGTCCAGGCCTTGCTTGCTTTCAAGCCTGTAATTTGCCTGCAAGAAATTGCGAGTACACTATGATCCAGATCCACAATTCCAGAAGCTGTGCATTTGAGACTAAGCATGCAGTTAGATGCAGCCAAGACATATATTCGTATCTTTCTGATCGGGAGAAAGTCTGCAAATGCCAAGATATCCCATCTTGTTGAGAAAGGTGACTGAGCTGATCTCTCAAAGGGAAAGAAGTAACTGTGAAAGATTTATTTTATTCATCAACTCTTATGAGTCTTTACTACCAAACATTGGAGATGGTAGCGGCAGGTCCAAGAAAATTTAGGAAAATTTAGTAGCTAATTTTTCAGGTAACCCAAGTTGTTGTGCTTTTCCAACTCTCTTGAAAAGTGGATTTATGTGCTTATATGCAGTAAACAGGCCCACATTTATACCAAAGCTTGCTAAACAAATAGCTTCTTGATCTAAATTTGAAAGGCGTTTCATGCATCTGCATCTCCCAGTCAGCTGAAATGAATCCAAAAATCAGGCCACTCATATTTACCTTGCACACTGAATAACTTTTCATGAACAAATGGTGCATGTTTGTTTGTACAACTGCGATAACTAGCATTATTGGAAAAGCTCGTGTCTATGAACATCCATTATGTATGCAAGCAGAGAAAACTTTCAGCTAGAGACACTTCACTGCCTCGAGCATACGAAAGAGGTTGGAATTATGTATCTCTGGAATATAAAGCAGCGTATATAATTTTTTTTCCCATACATTAATTATTTTGCCCTGCATGCCTTGGAAATTACACAGGCAGAAAGCTCTCATCCTGTGGATGTAAAAATTAAGGGATGTAGAAACATATTGCATCCATGCCATTTGACTAGGCTGTGTAGAATGAGAGAAAAATAGGGCTGTAGGGACCTATTTTGGTTGACTAATCCAGTGCTCAATGTGTTGGCCCTGTGGGCCAGATGATTGGTGCGGGGCTGGTCTGCAGGCTAGGTCTCTTGTGGGGTCAGAGCATCATTGGGCCCCACGCCACTTCAGCCGAGCCCCACGTGCACCATCTAGCGCACAGGGTCCTCCTCTTTACCTGCGACAGGTTAGGGTGTTACTTCTTGGGGTTGTATCACAGTTGACTGTAGTTTTGCTAACAGGTTAGACAACAGATCTGTATAGGATGGTTTGGATATGGATGATCCTTCTTTATGCAGGGGGCACGACTAGACGACCCTTCCAGCTCTGTTTTTCTACAACCCAATGACTTGAAGAACAGTCTGGCAGAATGGCTAGGGCAGGGATTCTCAACAAACGATGCCACGAGACCCTTTCAAGGGTGTTGCAGGGTGCCATTCAGTTATGGGTGCAAACACCAACTCATGACTTGAGAGAGAAATCCAGAGCTTTCACATACAAATTCCGAGTGTTAAAATCATTCTTCCCTGTTGTGGTCTTCCTGAGCCCTTTAAAAGAGAAGAATTGCTCTATTATTTTTTTTGTAATAAAAAAGAATGAAAACTAAAAGCTGGTATTTTCCAAGTAAGCCTCGAGTCTAACAAGGGAGAGGACCACTGGACTAGGGCCCTTTTCAGGCAAAAAGCTGTAGAAGGCAAAAAATGCTGAAGCAACACAGTGCAGGTGGTAATTTATTTTAGTTATAGGAAAAGGCAGGATGGGAAGGGAAACCTTTAGAGAGCAGAGAGAAAAAGAGACAAAAGTCCTTGTGCCCTCTGCCAGTAAAGCTGCAGTTAAGAGGGTACAGTCAAGCCCCATCCATCCAGATACTTGATTCAGCGGACCGTGCTCAGGCAGACCGATGATCCACAAGGCAAAGGACATAGGCTCCTCTCACACACCGCCAGCTTCTTGCCAGCAAAAAATATCAATGTGCGTAGATTATATTCCAGCCTCACCAAATGTTTATACAGCTGCAGCAAGAGCAAAATCCACGCTCACCCTCCCTTTACTGCATCAGCTGGTAGTTTCCACTCCTACATCAGCAAGGCACAGAGATATCCAAAACAAAGCTTTTGGGGAAACAGCCTGAAGGAAGGGGTGGATGAGCAAGTCCTATTATAACGCTAATTCATTGTCCCCTTGGTTTACTAGCATGGCATGAGAGTAAGGACAGGCAGAAAGCTGAAAGTTCTGGCCTGGCTTGGCCCAACCCCGCATTCCCAGGGTCTTCCTGGAGTCTGGCCAGGAGCCCGGGGCTGCTGGGAAATGGAGTCTGCTGCAGGCCTGATCTGGCCCGTGGGCTGGATGTTACCCACCCCTATACTAAGTGTTTCAGCACTGACCCAGGCAAAAATCAGAGGTCAGCCCCTTAAAACTCCAGCTGTTTTACTTACTTCTGTGGCACTGTATGGGCATGTCAAAGGTACTATATTAATACAGCCTTGCAGTGGGCACATACAAATCAATTTTACCTAAAGTTCAAAGCTTATTTCCTCACTTTATAGTCAGTTGTATTAATCTGGAACTTAATGAAGAAGGGGCTTGACTGTCTTCTTATCATTTTCTGTTTGCAATGAAAGGGGAGAAAAAAGCTTGTCTCTTCACACTTCAAAAGCTGCCTCAAATCATGTCTGTCTTTTGAGGGTTAGCAGGAACACAATCATGTATCATCATTACTAATTACCACTAGTCTCTCACCACTCTACTGCCCTAATCTCTGGTTATGTACATCCACATTTAAAGTACAAAGTGCTTCTGGTTCTAATAGTGAGCAAACTACTCTAACCTTGTCATTTCACTTATAGGGGTTTTTTTGATTACATACAATTCCTTTAACTATGCACACAACAGAGTGACCCAAGTTTACCTTGGGGGAAAAAGAAGGAACAGCCCTTAATAAAACTTGTCCAGACTTTCAATATCACATGCTTGTTCCATATAGTCCCTGAAGGATACTTCCATGTTACAAGGTGCCTTGCAGTTCATTCAAGATATATTCACTAAGTTTCTGTGAATCACCAAAAAATCAGCTCAAAGCAAAAAAGGTCTATGCTTTTATACTGAAAGCATATGAAGTCTTTATACTCTGTGGAGCCGTGAAGCAGAGAACACCCTAAACTGGGTGTTGTATAATGATAACCTTTTGCCAGCTTGCTGGGTTAAGCAGAAGCCAAAACTTAAGACTGGCTCATCTACAAGGTAAATCTGACTGTAATGCAATTTGTGCGTAGTTACAAAAAAATAATTCTGATTACAGCCAAAGAACGCAACAATATGCATACACTGAATATAAAATCCCATAGCCTAGAGCATGGTGCTTAAAGCAGGGTCCTAAACAGAGGTTAAAAAAGGCAACTGGAATGTGAAAGATGAGGGTGAACACCACTGACATTTACCATAAAGAGGTCAGCCAGCTCCTGGGCCAGCCCGGCCTGCCACAGCTCCACGGCCAGCACTGAAAACCAACATACTCTGCAGAAAGGATGTTTCTCCAGAAATGTAAAAATGCATAATGTTGCTTTTCTCCAGTCAAAACCAAACCATCCTTTATTAGAAAGGAGCATAAAGCAATGCATAATGAAATGGTTAAATCACTGGGATACAACCTCTGAATGGTAAAAAGAAAAAAAAAAATGTAACATGCAATTTAATATTGCCTTTTTTAAAATAGCTCACAAAATATGGCAGTTTATCTGAGCATGTGGCCACAGGTAACCTGTTCTCCATGACACTGCTAACACTAGCAATAGTTACAACTACTGTGAGTTTAGAGCACGACATCCTTCAAGTGTAATGAACTCGTATAACTAAGGTCACAACATTAATGCATGTTTTACCAATAAACAGAACGTGGGCCAAGTGTTTAGTGAGTTCTATATAATTCACACATAACCAAGACAAACAGCTAGCCAAAAGTGTCCCAGTTAGAATGTAGCCTGTTAGAACCTTCTTCAATAAATCAGCATTTCCAAAAAAAAGTAAAGTATATTTTTTGAAGTTATGAATTAAAAGGAGATGAAGAGGAGGAAAAAAATCCCAGCTATCAACAAATATTGATATGGATTCTACATTCCATTCAGCATTAAAAACCCACAGCTAAAAGGTCATCATACCATTACACCACATTTATGTAGTGACAGCAAGACAGACAGAAAGCAAAGAAAGATTAATAAAACTATGCATCACTTCATTTATGTGACGAGAATCCAAGTAAGCATGAACCCAGACTACAGACACAGCTGAAAGAGACTCAGATGTGCTCCAACCCTTCACTAATTACAATCCTTCTACAAGAAGATTTATTTTTAAATGCATTATTTTAAAATTAGATAAGACCTTTCACACAACTAACCAAGAGCTGGAGCAAACGCACAGAATCATGCTCTCCAGGCTTTGGGAAATAAGGGAGATGCAGACACAGAAATGACGGTAATACCAAACTCGATTAGTTTAAAAACTGAAGGTCAGAGTAATTACAATAAGACACAGATGTACAATGAAGTGCCTCCTCCTAAGAGCCATCGCCATTGCTATGACACAGTGCTCCATTACTCACAATACAAAGGCCTAGAATACAAAATAAAGGAATTCTCATTGTCTTGGAAATGTAGAACTAGCTCGAATTATTTCTGATTTTCTACTATATTCTACCTTTCCTGAAACCCTTTATTACAGTTTCAAGCAGAAGGCAGGCCGGGGTAGCACCTTAGAGGCTAACTCGTTAGAAAAGCATACACTTTTATAGGTACCAGCCCATGCTATTCAGTCAGTCAGAAGCCAGATGGGGTAAAGAAGATTTTTTTTGTTCAAAGGCAATACCCTACCATGCACAATAGGAGAGGGCAGCCTGCTCACCACTATCGAACTCAGGGGCAGGCAATTATTTTGGGCAGAGGGCCACTTACTGAGTTTTGGCAAGCCATCGAGGGCTGATTAATATTCATTTTCTACATTTTTTTAGGGGCCCTGCGGGCCAAATAGAACCTAGCGGGCCTCATCTGGCCCCAAGGCCGCATTTTGCACACCCCGATCCAACTAGAAGAGAAAAAAAAAATCCCTGCAAAAGATGAAGCGTCCTTGCAATGGAATCTGTGCACCATCCTTGTGAATTTAAGATATCCCAGGTACAGACAACTTTTCTTTGCAGGTTTTTCAATCAGACCAAAGGTTTCAAACAACCTAAGAGATAGGGAACAAAACTATTTTGGGGATATTCTTTGGAAGCTGAATGGAAAACAAGATGGGAGGAGAAAAATCCTTTGGGGGGGTA
>NW_017728955.1:286443-287660 GCF_001723915.1 Gavialis gangeticus
GGCAAGTAAGACAAAATTGTTAGGTGAACTTCATAAACCACAAGTAAGAGCCACCAGAATTATACAGCCTTGAATCAACATTTCTATGGCAAAATGCAACACATCTGTTTGTCTGTAAATTAATACTGCACTCCCCAGCAAAGTCTCCAAAGAAAAAGGTGATTTCTTTTAAACTTCCCATGGAGCCTATGTGCTGGTCTTGTAAATACATTTGCAGGGAATAGAAGTTGGAGACTAAAACGGGAAACCGTTCTTAGATTTCACAGAAGTAGATCCCTTTCAAAGGTTTTGCAGGTCTATTAACATCAGGACACTTCAAAGGTTTCAAGCTTAAATCAGAAGAAACTCTGAGGTATGCACATTGATAACTGACCTTCCGTTTCACCCTGCTGACCAAGCAATGCTTAAGATCCAATTTCAAGTAGACTCCAATAAGCATGCTCAGAAAATCCTTTACCATCAACTCAGTGAAGGAAATAATGGTTTACATAATTGACAGATATGCTGCTCGACTGCATGAGTTAGGCTGCGCGATTATCTCCTTAAATAGCCACTTTGGTTTGAGCTTTATTCTAAACTTGGGAGCGTGCAGAAGTTACCATTTAATAGGAAAATGAACCAGAGGCAAGGGGCTGAGTGAGGATGGTTCAGAGCCGTGTCTACATTTGAAAGACATTAGAGATGGGAATCACATACTGCTTGTGTGTTCTTGTGAATGCTTTTGACCACCTTGCACATCCAGAGCTTATCCCAGGGGAGGAATACACTGGATGTTATAACTTTTGCAAAAAACTGAGTGCAGTTAGTTTGGTCTAAAGACTGGGCACTCCAATACATTATGGTGCAGATGAGCACATTTCTTTTTGCAATACAAAATGATTTTGTGGAGTTACACCAGCATGAGCAGAGGCATAAATTGCATCCTTTACCTAACATACACATCAGGGTTGTGTGCCCACCGCTGAAACCCTCAGAGTCACCTGTTCTACCAGATCCCAGGAACTTGTGACAATCCCCAGCAGCACAGTGGAGAACACGACATCTTCAATTTGATCACAAAATGGCAGCATTCAATTTGCATTCAATACAATCTCAGTCTCATAGCTCTGTTAAAGATGGAGTACCACAAAACTGAATTTCACTTTCAACATGCTGCATAATCCCATACTAAAGTTAGAAATGGACTGTAAAAAAAAAAAAAAAAAAAAAAAAAATGA
>NW_017728955.1:292660-302816 GCF_001723915.1 Gavialis gangeticus
AAAAAAAAAAAAATGATGGAAAGCTGGAAGTTTTTGGCAGGCGGTTGCGTGTGGGAGAGAGCTTCTGGCACCTGAGAAAGGAGAGGCAGCTGGGGAACTGTGGCCTGTCACATTAGCTGGGTGTTTCTGCTATTTCACTACTGATCATATTAAATTGCATGTTAACCGCCATGATCAGGTGTCCAAACTAATCCTAACCTCTCCCAACTATTGTTCCTAGCTTTCTGCAGACATTTCAGATCACTGACCATGTTTAGTTTTATCCCAACTACATGAGCTGGAAGATTATTTATTATTCAAAGTGAATTCTGGGAGCATAGC
The DNA here is from genome assembly GCF_001723915.1 of Gavialis gangeticus. NCBI lineage: Eukaryota > Metazoa > Chordata > Crocodylia > Gavialidae > Gavialis > Gavialis gangeticus. The sequence continues at coordinate 292,982 of NW_017728955.1, forward strand.
TCTATAGCAAAGAGTGACTTTGCAGGAAATTTCACAACTACAGGTGCAGGAGCCAGATCCACACTTGTGGCAGACCTATGGATTTTTTTTTATCATTTCTAAATGGAACAAGGATCATCCCCCAAGACACAAAATAATTCCATTCTGCACTGTATGTTAAAAAACCCTCTGGAACAGCAGGGAACCTGGCATTCATGCACAGATAATTCATCTAATAATTCATCTAATACATAAAGCATTATGCTGGTAAGGCTACTTATACACAAAGTTCTTGGAGTTTCATATTCCGCTGGCCCAATAAAAATAGAAGCATCTGTTTATTTTTCAGTCATCAATATGCCAGCATTTCCACCAATGCAGTAAGTAGCTATGTAATGTTAAACACAAAAGACTCACCCTTGTATTTATAAACATACAAATTTAAGAACTGTACTAAAGAGCTTTGTTTGCTACAGAGATTTGTGATATCCAATGAGTAAATGTTCCTAGGACTTTCTCCAGTTTCATTTTGTTTGCTCTCCTGTCTCTCACCCTGTACTCTTTAACTTGCCCATTGTAAGTGGTCACACAAAGCTTCATTGTAGGTACATGATACTAGTTATATACGTGTCCCAAGCCAAGTACAGGCAGTCAAAAAGCCTGAGGTTGAATTGATTCAGTCTTTGCAGGTTAGTCTAAGATGCTTAGGTTGAACAAATACACAAATAAACAGACATTCATTTTTGATTCAAGAAATGCAGCCACATGCCTGCAGTGGCTCAAGCCAGAAGCTGGGGGGCGGTAGAGCACAGGTCTCTGGCATGTAGCCAGCATGGGCCTTGAGTTCACTCCCTCTTTCTGCTACCCCCAAGATCTCTGGGATTTGCAGTCCAGAATCACAGTAGCAGGACTCTACAGGGTTGCTAATCACTTTCTCTTCCTGCTTCTAGATGCCTCTGGGATTTGTAGTCCATAGTCACCACCAGCAGTAAGAAAGCAGGGCATGACAGCTCCATACTTGAGGTGGTTTAAGCCCCCTCCCAGGCCCAAGAAGGGGTTTGCCTGGGAGGGGCAGTGAGCCAGCCCTGCTCTTGGAGCAGACAGCACAGCCCAGCACAGGATGCTGGGGGGCTGTGATTTAACTTGAACCAGGAAGAGGTCTGAGACAAAAGTTTCATAAACCAGTCTACCCTAAACCAGTTAAATCTGATACTACATTCAACCAGGTTTATCTTAAACCACTTTCGGCCGTTTTGAAACTGGTTTATGTGCACTGAACATCTGTTCTGTTACAGGTTTAAACGAGTTTCTGACCACTTAAACTGGTTTATGTGCAACTTCTGTCCCTAGCCGCAGAGTTTAGTCATCTACTCTCATAAATGCAACATTTCATAATTACCCAGCTGACATAGGTTTTGCTTTGTTTCCTTCCCCTGAAAAAAGAACAGCAATTTTAAAGGGGCAACTCAAATTTAGACTAAAAGGAGAAATATTTAAGTTTAAAAAAAATGAAAATGGTTGGTTTAAACCAGGGGTATTCAATCCCCAGCCCACAGGCCAGATTCAGCCATCAGCACTGTCTCACCCAGCCCACAGGGTTCCCCCCAGGTCCTAAAGTTGGGCAGTGGGGGTGTAGTGGCTCTGCTCCCCTGCTGCCAAATTTCTGGGCTTGTGGGGAGCCCCATGGGCCAGAAAGTGTGACTCCATACACTGGATCAGGCATGCAGAGCAGCATGGGGCCCAATGCTGGTGGCACAGGGTGCAATCCCAGTATAGGACAGCAACACGGAACCCCGGGGTCGAATCCCAACACTGGAGGCCCTAAGGCCTGATCCCAGGAGCTGGGCAGAGGCAGCATGAGGCCACAGAGCCCAATCTGTGTTGCAGGGGCAAGCCAAGGCCACACAGTCTGATCCATGTATGCAGGCCAAGTGGAGATATCCTGCACGCTGTATTGGCCCTCATGCCAGGATCAGGCCCTGCACTATCCCATCATCCCTCATCTGGACTGTGGGGGCAAAAGTTTGATCACCACTGTCTTAGACAATTAAGGGGGAGAGAGGCAATGGTGAGAAAGCCCCTGTCAGCATAGAACTGTCAAACAAGTCAACATGGTCGACAGTTTTGCTTACAGACACCTTGGCCTGCTTAGTTTCGTGGCAAACAATCACCATTAAAAAGCTTTTAATAAAAGATACAAAAAAGAAAAGAAAAATATCCTTAGAAGCTAGATAAGATTCCCTGAAACAGTTGTTGCTGTCTCTGTTATGGAGTCGAAACAGAGACGAGTTAAGAGAGAGAGTGAAAATGCAGCCTGTCTTTGGCGCTGGCACTCACGACCTCATTGCTGAAGACAGAGTGGCATAGCATATCATCATGGCAGCCACCTGAAGACCCAGCAGACCTGTAACAGCATCAGGCCAATTATGATACTGCCTTTAGCTGCCTCTCTGATCATACGTGTAACTGTAGTTTTGCAAAAGGTATAGTCTTGGCTAATGAAACCAGGGAAGGAAGATCAATCTGATGAAAGCTCAACAGGGTCATGACCAGTCTGTGGGTCACAGTAGGCAGTACAATAGCGGCTGTGGCCGTAAAGTTTATTCATGGCTTCAGTGACAAATTAAGGACTCCCAAAAAAAGAACAACAGGCAGAACAGTCCATTCTCTCAGACCTTTCAACCTCACTGCTGAACGTTTCCACCATACCGGTTTTTCTTCATGTGGCACCCTACTCCCCTGGGTTACCACACAGGATATTAATACAGTCTTTGGGTGGAATCAGTAGGCCATTGTTTGGACTGTTTTTAGTCTTTAATCTTTGATTTTGGTCAACTTTCAAAAACCAGTTTACGCAACACAATACAACTGGACAAGTATAGAATTCTATACAATATTTCAAATTACTGTTAGTATTCATCCTTTTGAATTTAATTCTGAGAACAAAGGTAGCACTTCACCATCGATCACAATGGCCATGTCTACACTAGATGCTACATTACTCATCTATAATGGATTGAGTACAAAATTCTGGAGTATTTTTGGTGAAAATAGGGTATCGGGCCTTGGTTCAGGAACCAATCCCCCATTTATAACATTGCTTCTTATGAGAAAATTGGTTCCAAGCTGCAATATTTTGACTTAAGAGGCGGTTTTCAGGAACCAACTGTCGTAAGTCCGAGGACTGTCTGTACTTGAGTATGCAAGTACTAATTGACTGTGCAGTCAGCATCTTGTATGGACGCAGCCACAATCCCCTATAACTAAGTATATTAGCAAGTTTACATCAAGAGGCAATTATGGACTCAGTTATTATGTATCAATTAAAATTAGTCACTTTTTTCTCAAAAATAAAGCAAATATTAGACACATTTGTCTTAGACAAGGAGACACTTGTCCCTACACCTATAGACTGCAGCGTACAATACAATATGGCAATGTACTCTTCAAACCTTTGCATGGTTCTGACTCGAAACATAGCATCTACCAATATAAACATAATTTTTTAAATCTTCAGGACTGACTGCTAATACAGATTAGTTTCCTAAATATTGCATTACCTCTGGTCTGCATATTCCCTGTTGCCTTATTTGCAAAGGTATTTTTGCTGCCCTGGAATCTCCCTGGGTCAGCTATTTCCAGTTTTGCTCTTTTCATTTGATTTCCTTTTGTGCTTTACCTTTATTTATAAACTTCTTTTGAACTATCACAACATATTTTGAAGGCACTCATATGTTTCGTCTCTGGCTTCTAGACATAATAATACTTGGTGGTATTTTGTTTTGTCTTTTGAAAAGCCCGCTTGAAATGCTCTCTAGAAACAAGTCTGTATAGTAAACCCTACTATCAGTCTTTAGACAATCAGCATGTCATTGCACCTATTTTAATTGCATCTGCAAACAGAACTTTATAGCAGGAAAGAATATGGAAATAATATGCAATGCACGACAGGTGCTCACCTGTTTTGTATCTGTTGAATAAGCAAGAAAACCATGGATCGTGGCAGTGAGCATTATGTAGGCACACCCCTGCACCAACACGCAGGCCCCCTGAAGTGACTGGGAGTCTTTGCAGAGGTCTGCACATCCAGAATTACTGCAGAATCAGGACCCCAGTGAATTTCCTGTGTGATGTTCAGGGAGTTGCTTTGCAGTCTTGATACCGCAGAGCACTTAATTCTCTCAGGTGCAGGATGATATCTGTATTCCTGCTTTGAAGATTCCCTACTTATCAACCCTTATGACTTTTTATTGCATGCAATCAAGAGATAAAGGTCCAGTGAGCCTGATGAAAGAATCAGATGTTCCCACCAGAATGCAAGGGCTCATTAGCAACCAACCTGCAGCTTGCCAAGGAGAGCAAAAGCATTTATTTTTAGATGCTGGTTGAAAATTTAACACCCTCAGGGAGGTTCTGTGCTCACCCTAAATACTACAACTTTCCAACCAGAGTTATATGATGCCTCCCTTTAGGCCAAAGTGTTTTTATGAAGTTGCTGCAAATCCTTAGTGAGCTGTACTACTGAACCTGGAAAATTCCAACAGATGCGAAGTTGTGATCTTGCTGAATCATACTTGAAAGCCTCCAGCTCTACATAATATATGACCAGGTCCTTTGGTGACACGAACCACATAAATTTATATCAGCTCTTCAAAAAGGGGCCTTATGCATCTCTGAGGCCCTCTCTACACGTTATATTTATAGCATAATTGCCTGGTTCATGACTCAATATATTTGGACCACCTACATGCGCCAATTAGCTATCCCACCTTAAAAAGGTCCAACCAGCTATAACATAATTGCTTGAAAATGTGTAATAACTTTATAGCTGGTTTCTATACAGCTTTAATTTGCACGTGTGGTCAATCTGTGGAGAGATGGGAGATCATAGCAGCTGCCAAGTGCTGGGGAGCACAATGCACCCCCTGGGCTAGGAGACTGCAGCCAGTGTGGTCTCCCAGCCACAAGGGTATGGAGGTGCTCCATGCACACCTGCAGCTAGAAGCACCCCATTGTTGCAGGGGCCAAGAGTCCCATAGCTGACGGGGCTGTTGGTCCTGGCCGCATAGGGGCACAGCCAGGATCAAGAATCCCCACTGCTGATGGGGTTCTCGGCCCTGGATGTGCCACATGGGCAGCCAGGACCAAGAGTCCCATACCTAATGGGGCACTCAGTCCCAACTGCGCACGTGGTGCAGCCAGAACTGAGAACCCTGTCAGCTGTGGGACTCTTGGTCCCAGCGGCTCATGCCCTCTGCAGCTGGAAGTCTGCTTCTTGCCGATGCAGGGGAAACCCAGAATTGGGCTCCTTCTATACGAGCAATAAGGTGCGATTGGATCTAAAGCATGATCCCACAATCACGCCTCCTGCCATGCACACGTGGCAAAGCAGGAGGCACAATTGCATGGATCACACATTAGATGCAATCATGCCTTTACCTGCACGTATAGAGGGGGCCTAAGAAACAAATGCAGCATTTTGCACTAGAAAACCACAGAATGAAAATAAACAGCCTACTGATTCACAACTGAAGCCCCAATCCTACAATAAGCCCCATGAAGGAGGGTCTTGCTCAAAAAGCACCTGCCAGTGACAGTTCACTATACATGCCTGAACTCACTCTTGACAGGGAAAGGGAAGAACAGTAAAGTGACAGACAGAGATGAAAGGACAAAGATGGGACCACGGAGAGGGAGGCATGGTCACAGCACAAAAGACTAGAAGTTCTAGTCCACTATTCTGTCTAGAGATGAGAATTAATATAATGGAAAGGGATTCTGCCCTAGTGTATTCAGTTAAAAAGTTTTTTCTGGAAAAAGTAAAGCAAGACATATGGCACTAAAAGGAAAAGTGATTAAAGGGGAGAAGAAAAGGAGAGAAAGCAAAAGGGAAGATAGAAACAAAGTATGGAGTAACAACTTGTGTTAGTCAAAATTTCTTTTGTGCATAAGTCTGCATTTGATACTGCTTTGGGGAAAGCGTAATACCCCCAAAAGTGGGGTAGGGGAAGCAGCAGCACAAATTGTAGCTTATCGCTCTTGAAGGACATAACCAGAGTATCTGCTGATGCACAAAAAGAATATTAGATGCAGTCACCAGCAAATTTAGAAGCCCTAGTATTAACATTGTTTGGATAACCATCCAAAAAGACTGCAGCTGCATGTTACGCAGCACCCTGAGAAACTGTTTTTTTCAAAAAACAGAGATGGTAAATAATCCTTTCCAAAAGCATTAGAGAACAAAAAGCTACCCAGGCACGCAGACACAGTACAGGTTTTTCTTTGATCAAATGCCAGAGCCAGTGGAAAACCATCACAATTGCAGGAGTTTAAAATCACAAGGAAAAAAAAAAAAAAAAAAATCTCACAAACATGAAGATCCAGAGGGGTTTTTTGATGGTTTGTTTTTTAATGTAGTAAGTTAAATTCAGTTCTCTAAACATTACTGGAACACCTTTGGTTTGAATTATATTGCAAATCTTATCAAAAAATATTTTCAAGTAAAATCTATTATTTATTTATAATTTATAAAGTCTAATCTTCAATGTTTCTCATAGATTTCTAGGGTCAGAAGGGACCTGGCAGATTATCGGGTCTGACCCCCCTACTCCAGGCAGGAAAGAGTGCTGGAGTTAGATAACCCCAGCCAGATGCCTGTCCAATCTCTTCATGCACACCTCCAAGGTAGGGGAAAGCACCACCACCCTTGGGAGCCCATTCCATATTTTGGCAACCCTCAGTGTAAAGAATTTCTCCCATATGTCCAATCTAAATCTATTCACTTTCAGTTTGTGGCCATGTTCTTTTACATAGCACGTTTTGAGAATAGATAGATCAGTAATCATGGAGAAACTCCCTTCATATCTTGTTAAATGCATTCAGTAAGCTGTCACAGGAATGCTAGTATTGCCAGGAATTATTTCATTGCTTCCCTTCCAACCACCACTCTTACCCATTTCGATAATTTTAATTTCATTTCTGCAAGAATGCCATAAACTCCCATTGTGCAAGAGGCAAACAGTTTTTGTGATATCTTTTATTGGCCCAACTGTATAGCTGAGAGAGAGGTTGGACAAGCTTTTGGACTCACACTGCCCTTCTTTAGGCCAGACCTGAGGAAGGGCATTACGTGCCCAAAAGTTTGTCCAGTTTCTCTCCCAAATGGAATAGTTGGTCTAATAAAAGATACCACAAGAACCCCTTGCATCTCAGACATTTCTTGGATCACCATGATTACAACACTTCACATGCACTATTAACTCCCACTGGCTTTACTAGGAATGGTTGAGCTCAACAAGACGGGCCTAAAGTTTGGATTTTAAAATTGCCATGCATTTACCTCCCAAAGTGCAGCTGCCTGGGTATTTCAAAATTAGCAAAGTGAAACTAACTGTGGCAAGTGGCAACAGAATGGTACTGACTATCCCATTCTCCTCAAGTGAGAAATTAAAAAAGGTTAGCTTTAATAACTGTCAGTGTATAAGTATTAAAATATATTTTAATAAAGTAAGGTATTATTACTAACTCAGGTCAGGAACTTATAAATATACATTTAGCCAGGAAATAGTCCTTTCAATGAAAAAGTAGCTAGACAACCTCCAATGCTAGATTAATGACTGTGGGCTAAGATTCACTCTTACTCTCAATGTTTTATAAACAGTTACTGAATTATGTAGCCCTTCTGCTATCTAGTTATGGTACACTTGTGTTTAAAAAGCTGCTTGCTAGAAGATGAAACTCTCTGAAGTCCATGCATTTAGTCATTAGTCTTAAATATAAAAAAGTCAAGATGAGGAAAAATTACATGGACTTCGTATGATCCAAAGTAAAACATTTTTTAGAACCATGGTTAATTGCATTTCACCTTTAAACCCAAATTATTTCAATAGAAGGGATTCTCTACTTCCTATCTTAAATAGACAGTTAAATAGGCATGTGAATGCTATGCCGTGTTTCAGTGGCTGCATTTAATACTACACAAAATGTTCTCTTTACAAACCTTGGTGACATCAGAATTGCTTATGTAGGATTCTGAAATCCAAGAGAGGCCCAATGCAGCAAAGAATGTGTGTAAGCAATATGGTCCTCAGTGGGAGACAAGCCTGTGAAGGATCAAGCCCTCACAAAGGAACGGATACATCAGAACAAATTAACGGTCCATCTGGCCTCCTATCTGTGACTAAAGCGAACGCAGGATGCCTTCAATTACCGTATCCAAATGCCATGATGCATATAATGATGTATCCTGCAGAGAAATTTCTTAATAGCCTCAGCTAGTGGCGATTTTCTGCTTTGAAGTATTATGCAGCTTTTATTATTTTTAGGACATCAAGATGCAAGTGAAAACACTATTCCTACAGATGGCTAATCTTTCCAACATGCGCGCAGCAATAGAGAAGACCTACTTTCAAATGCGTTTCTCCTTTTCAAAATGTTTGCCTTTAAGATCGGATGCCTACTCTTGGAACATGCAAATCGTGATATCAAGGAGCACTTCTTACAGTGGTTCTTTTGCCATTCAAACCAGAATGAGTCTCTCTGATAATTATTTGTTCTCTCCTCCACACAAAAAAGGCAATACATTCAGCAGTTCGCCTGCTGGTCAGTGCATTCCTCACTTCCCCCATAATACTGCTGTATAATTGGCACATGATAGTGCAATCAAGATTACAACATACTGTTTACTAAGACTTGCACATGCCTCACTCCTTTCCTCCCAGACTCAGATGCCTACAAATAACACTGCTGTCTTGTCTTAACCAGATGGTAGCCAGCTGATTTTCGAAAAACAGCTACCACCCCTTCCTCTATTTTTCTTCTGCAGGGACCCTCACTCAGTCTCTCATCTGCAAATGGCCCCTGCAAAGGGGAATATCAGATGGAAGGAGGGAAAAAAAGGGGCCATCAGGGCACCTGCTCCAGGGCTCACTGGCAAAAAAACAACACAAAACAAGAGAAGGTTGGATGGGACTGCACCTTGTAGACTAACCACGGTACATACAGATATGTCTATCAATCTAGATGGTAGATCTCTCACTTGATATAGACAACTATATAGAGACAGCTCTCTATATACATAGATGTAGTTTAATATCTCCATAGATGGATCTCTACATACACATATAGATATTGATATATGTATAGACAGATGGATCTCTAGGTATACACATTGGTATCTATATAAACAGGTCTCTCTACAGATGTAGATATAGATAAATAGCTATGGATATCTATATAGACAGACTTCTGACTCTCACTGTTGTGGTATTGAGCTGAACTCCTGCCTGCCATGTGGGAGACCCGGGTTTGATGCCTGGACCTGCACATCACTACAACCATCACAGCACCGAACATATGGACTCAGTCCTGTCCTTGGATCCTGCCTGAAGAGGGGACAGAGGGTGTAAGCAGCCTCCCTTCCTCCATCTTCCTGCCTAGGCAAAGGCATTGACAGTCTGGGTGACCTCTCACGCATACGCCATGATCCAAAAAGATCAATGGCTACCTACTGGATCTCTCTATATAGATATCGCTATCAATACCTAACTATATAGATAGATCCCTTTAGATGCAGATATCACTCTATAGATCTCTCCAGACATAGATAGCTGTATCTGTCCATATAGACACACCTCAACCCCCCAGATCTAGCTGTACTGACCCCTCCCCCCAGATCTATCTATACAGACCCTCCCCACCAGATCTATCTATACAGACCCCTCCCCCCAGATCTGGGGGGAGGGGTCTGTACAGGTAGATCTATCAGTAGACCCCTCCCACCCAGATCTCTCCATACAGACCCAACCCCCAGACCTATGCGTACAGACCCCTCCCCCAACATCTATCCATACAGACC
>NW_017728955.1:307816-309458 GCF_001723915.1 Gavialis gangeticus
ACAAAGCCCGCCCGGGGCCCACACCCCTCTCCCGGACGCCCGCGGGGGGAGGCGGAGGCGCGCACCTTGTCCCAGCTGAGCCACTGGCGCACGGCGCGGTCCAGCTGCAAGTCGCCGGTGCTGCGGGTTGCCAGCACCACATTGGAGTTGACATCGCCGCCAGCCCCGCACTCACCCATGGCGGCTGCGCTCCCCTCACACCAACGGCCCCGCCGCCATGGGGGCGACTAACGGGCCCCACCACCGCCGCCCCGCCCCCGCCGCGCCCACCGCCCTATCAGGCTCCGCCCGCTCCCCTCCACAGCCAATGGCGCGGCGCTCGGGCTCCTGGCCCCGCCCTCCCCTTCCGGCGCCTCGCGGAGGCCGACGGGAAATGGAGTCCCACTCGGCTGGTGCGCTGGGGAGCGGGGGGCAACTCCAACTCCCAGCAGCCCTTGCGCGGGGCTGGGTCTGGGGGGTTCTCCTCAGGGCCGTGAAGGGGCAGGGGTCCTTCTTCTCAGGGAGAGCCATGAACCCGGCGCCTCACACTCTTGTCCCATGCAAGGCCTCGCGCATGCTCCTAGTCACACCAATGGTGACCCCACAGTTGACGTCAGCGACTCCGCAGTTGACATCATTGACCCTACAGTTGACATTAGCAACCCTGCAGGTACATCAGCAACCTCACAGTTGACATCATTGACCCTGCAGTTGACATCAGCAACCAGCCGCCATTTAGCGTGAGTTTGAGACAAGCCAAGAAGCTCCCCGTCTGCTCCAGAGAGATCAGGTTTGGCCATTAGGATTTTCCATTGTCATCCATTGTCCCGCACAACCGTGTCAAAGAGCAACGGGAATCACCTCTCAGTTACTTCATCCGCCTCTCCTCAGCTGCAAGCACCTTGCCACCAACTCCTCGCTAAAGACAATTCGTCGTTATTGATTGCCAAGTGCATGATGATGATCTGTTTCGGCATTTCTCCGCCAGAATCACAGAAGCAGCAAGGTGTGCAACCTGCACCAAGGCAGCATCGTCCAGATCCAAACCATGTGATCCTATCCAGTATCTAAATTTGTCGTCCAACTACCATCTGCCCTGCTACAACACACTGTTGAAGTGTGCCAGGAGGTGTGCAGAGATAAGCAGGCTTGTCCCTGCCTGGTGGATCCCCCACCCTTACTGCCCAGCCCATCTGCAAGGATGTAAATACTGGAATAAATCAATTAGCTTTTGAAACTGGGTGCCAGTCCATTTACGGATGTTGCAGAGGAGCACCTGGAGTCCAAAACAACCGTGGATCGACTTGCTAATGCCCAGGACAGTGATTCTCATACTTTTTAGACTCAAGGTCCCCTTGTTCGAATCAAGGCACCCTGCAGAAAACGCCAGCTCTTACCTTTGCCTTGTGTCTTGACTATGGAAAAACAACAGAAAAAATTTTCTGTTGCAAAGAATGGAGGGAGGCCACAATAGATCCGAATTATTTCGGCATTATGGATACCTATTTGAAACCGCAATCAGGACTCGTAGTAGAGATGATATCTTTTATTAGAGCAACAAGATTTTTGCAAAAAAAAAAGTCTTTCATTGCAAGCTTTTGGGTTCAAACACCCTTCATCGGGCATTGGAGAAAACAAAGATTGTAAAAGTTGCCCCATTTGA
>NW_017728955.1:314458-323386 GCF_001723915.1 Gavialis gangeticus
AAGTCTTTCATTGCAAGCTTTTGGGTTCAAACACCCTTCATCGGGCATTGGAGAAAACAAAGATTGTAAAAGTTGCCCCATTTGAAATCGCTGGGTTTATCTTGTAAAATGTTGGTGCAGGTAACAGTGTGTGGCACCTTGTGGCACCCTTAAAAGGATCTCGGTGCACTTCAGTGGCTGCGAATCACTGCCTTACAACCTCTCTCGGATCCAAAGCACATAATAATGCACCTGCCTGAGTGGGGACAAGCAGCCGGTCCCACCTTTTGTTCAGCTGAGCTTCCAATTGTGCCTCAGTTAGGCACAAAATTGTAACCGGAGCCAACATTTCCCTCCCCTGGTTGAATTTGCTAGCCTGGTGGAGCTCACATGTCCTGCCCATGCCTGGCAAAGTCACTGCAGCGATCGCATCCCTGCAGCACATCCTCACTTAGGTTGCCATAGTGATAAGAGGCAATGCAGAGAGATGCAATCGTTTCAGAATCTCTCCAAACAATTGGTGCTGAAGGGGGAGGCAGGCAGGGTTGCTGCTTATGACCTGTGCAGGGCTAGAAAAGCCCATATTGGTAATGCAAGCCTGGGGACCCCTAGGGACCCGTTGCACTCCAGAGACATGGGAAACAATGGAGATATCATGTTTGTAGGCATGAAAATTCATCTGTAAAGGGTGGGGAGTGAGGATGAGGGGAGCAGAGAGGGAAAAAGGAGAGGCAACAAAGGGATGCTGGGTGGAGGAAGAGATAAGAACAGCTGCAAGGAAGAGATGTTGGAGACAACTGATACAAGAGGAAACAGACTGAAGTAAATAAGGGTTTAAACAATGTGGAGCAGGATAACAAAAGAGATCATTTAAAAGCTTAAGTTGTAGGAGGGAGCTTTCCTTCACATGAAAAATATGGCTCTCTATGCCGTTTCAAGCATTTCTGGTGCATTTTCCAAACCCCTGTTTTCTGGATGTGGCCAATAAATAAATCCCATTCAAGCCAAGGGGTATTATTTCATACCTGTTATTTAATGGCTGTTGAACAAAGGCCTATGCTTTAAGCTGTTCAGCATCATAAAAGTTCAATTTAGCCTGTGACAAAATTGTAGAAGCCAGCAGAAGGTAAAAATAAAAGACTGAAATCAGTCATAACCAAAAGGTCTACTGATACCACCCAAGGACTGTGGTAAGAATACGTCTGGTAAACAAGAAGAGACCAGAAATAGATGGAGCAAACTTGGTGCACTGCCAATTAGTCCCAAATGATGAACAAAGTAATTAGACACTGCTGCCAGGAGAACAGCTAGAAAGGCAGGAGCAAGCTTTATAGCTGTGGCTGCCATATGCCTCATCTCCTTGGATCCCAGGATCCAGCTTGACGCTGTTGGATCTTTATCCCCCTGTTTCTGAAGACCCATGTCTGGTATGGGTATTATAGGCTACCCAAAAGAGAAGGATCCTTACATCTTTGCCATTCCAGCTGTGAGCTTGTGACTATAAGGCTCAGGACAAGCGTAGTGGCTTCTTAACCTGACCGGGGAAATACCATGTGTTCTGTGTCCAAGAAGGCAGGTTTCCTGAAGCGCTACCTGGGAGAACTGCTCTTCTGGCATGGTTCAGTACCTGCCAAGGTGCAGCGGCTTTAAGCCCAGTTTATGGAAATGGGAGTCTCCTCCCTTGCTTGCTCCTGGGGCCTTATGGCTAAGGACAAGCAAAACTTGGGGGCATCCAAAGCCCAAGCCTCCAGTAGGATGCCTGCCAAAGGTTTTGCAAGCACCCCAGGTGCGGGTGAAGGATGTTTGCCAGTAGTAGGGCCACTTATGGCTCTGGACTCTTGGATTTGGAATTAGGTTTGGCTGTGGATACAAATTAATTTAAAAAAAAAAGCAGCTGAAAACAAAATGTTAAATAGTCCAGCAGTGGTACAAGTTTCCCAGGTCTCAGCGTGGCTAACAAAAGCATGCACTGGGCATGTCTCTAGCAGCTTTCAAGAAGAATCAGCACCAAAGACACATGCTTTACTGTGTGTGTTTGCTTACCCCTTCTGTGATGGCTGTTCTTAAAGTAAAAGCTTCACTTTATATTTCAGATCTTGCAGCTACCTTCCTTTCTTTGACCCACCTTCATTTTTCTGTTTCTTTATCTTTAATGCAGGGCTGATACGATTTTTAATGGCAATTATGTGTCATGGAACTAAGCAGACCAAGATCTTCATCCTTGAAATAATGAAGCTTATTTAACTATTTAATAATGTGCAATGACTGGGACTTGTTAACACCCTTGACACTTTCTGTTCTATTGTTTCATCAAAACTGACATAACAGCTGGCCTGTTATGGGCCTAAAGATAAGAGTAGAGCCTAAAGATATGGCAACACAAGAGAAGTCCCTCGAACCGTTCACATTGGCACTACCGCAGGGTAAGAGTAACCCCAACGGGGGAGCTTGTGTTATGTGAGCTTTATGCTTCAGGGAGCAGACACTCATGCTTTTGATGTATGTGCAAAGTGGGGTGTCTGTAAGGGACACTGGAGGCCACTGGGGTGCAACAGGGACATGCAGCTCAGACCACTCCTGGAGCCCAGGACCCCAGGATGTTGAGTTCAGATATGTTCAGAGGGAAGATTGTAGCGTGTCAGAGGATTGCATATCTGATAGCAAAGATTAGAGAGTAACTCCTGGCCCCGCAATGGTGGTGCTTAAGGGCCAAGTGGTCAAGAGCCCATGATGGGCTACAGCTGGAGCCTGAGAACATAGGGTCCTGGTGCAGGACCCAGCCAGATTAAAAATGAGCCAAGCTGGGAAGGGCCTGGGTCCAGACAAGGACCTACCCCAAAACCTGCATCTGCCTGCTGGGAGCAGCCTCCCTATGAAACTATAACATCAAGTCGTGGCAGGAAAAAATAACTGTTGAGGGTGAAGGACCCAGAGAGTATGGAAACAAGGGTGAGGAGGTCAGAACCAGGCAGTGAGCCAGGCCAGCAGCCTTGTCATGCTAGCACCAGACATTTTGGTTACACCATGGACATTCAGAGAAAGGTGATGAGAACAATCAACAGCCAGAAAGAACTGTCCTCTTTGGAGAGCTTAAAATACTTGGGTCTGTCATTGAGAGGAGATGGCTAAGAGGAGACACAATTGAAGTGTATTAAATACACTAAAGCTAAAGATAAGGAGCCTGCTACCACCAAACCTAATCTGCAGAAAAACCCTTGTTTTTTATTCATGGTAATCTCCACCACCTTTCTTCCTTGATTTTTCCCTCATAGTTCCCTTAGTAACACAGCTGCCTGTTATTATGATCTGAAAAATGGAACATTATTTATAAATAAAACTGTCCAGTTAAAAATATTGATTTATTTTGTTTATTCTACTTTTACCACTCATACTCTGCTGGGGCAGAGCTGTGCTGCTCCCCAGCGCAACTACAAGTGATGGATAGTGGAATGACCTTCAGGGAAGGTTAGCTGTGAAATAAGCAGGGGTGACTCATGAGTAAGCTTTCCCACTTACTGGATAGGGACAACACAGAGTCGAGTCCTTGCTCTTATTAGAAAGCATAAGGTCTAGTTCCCACAGTGGTACCAGTCTCCTCAAGCGAGGTGGAGGTGGCTGCCATCCTCCTTCCTGCTAGCTTTTCATCAGACCCGGTTCAGGCCAGGCTGTCTACTGCATCCTGTAAAAGATGTAGCAGAAATAGCACTGGGCTTTGTGCCCTGGAAGAATTATAGTACTGTAAAAGTAATGTTGTAGCTGTGATGGTCCAGAAAGTATGTGAGAAGAAACGATTTCTTAGGGTGATCTCTCTTATTGGATGAACTATGTAGTTGGGATAGAGTCAGGCAAGCCTTCAAATGCAAAGAATGTCTTGCATTTGAAAGCTTGTCTAACTCTGTCTTAACTACATAGTTGGTCCAATAATAGAGATCACCCTAAGAAATCTTTGCCTCTGAAAGAATTAGGTATATAATGCTGGTCACAGGGTTCAGTACTGACCATTGTGGGAATAGTACTTGACAAATAGCACAAGTGGCCACAAATTACACAGATGTAGTATATCTGCTATTTTCTCCATCTATTGAGTTCCAGCAACAGAAATACCCCTTGCCCCTTTTCATCAATCCATCTTTCTGTGTCGTCTGTGGAGGCTCGGGGGCACTACCAGATATAATGGGCACATAGCTGAACCAGTATTGCTAACTCTTATGATTGAATTGAGTACATCCAGATAATTGTTGTTTGTTAGGAATGAAAGGTGGAGGGGTAGCTATATGTGGATCAAGAGCTGGCCTTAGGGGTGGGTGCCATACACACACACACACGTATACACACACACATACACAGCAGTGCTCTCCCCTCGCCCCAGCCCACCCTGTCTGATCCCTACCCCAGTCACTGCTCAGAAAGAGCTGGGCTGGGCAGGGTGGGCAGCTCTATCTCCCTGCGGGACTGCACCCCATGCCTGCCCACCTGCAGCGGAGGGAGGTACTGGGGGTGGGGAGGGGGAGAGGCACCAGAATGCAAGTTCACCCAGGACGCCGTCTTCCCTGAGGCTGGCATTGTGAGTATCTCAGTTCTTATCTTTCATAAAAAGAAAAATGCTGGTTCTGACACTCAGGGGGAAAGCTAGAAAACATGAATGCAAGATGCAAATAAGAAACAAGCAAGCATTGATTATGTCTTAATCTCATGGGCTGGGGGTTTTTTTTTTGTTTTTTTTTACTTAAATCCTAAATTTGGCACAGGAGACGCATGATTTTGAGGGACTGGCACTGGCAACACTTGTAAGCCTGTACAGCTGAATCCAGGGCTAGGGAGAAGCTTAACAGAGTAAGGACAGTTATCCAAGGGGATAATTAGCCGTGAGGTGCCAGTGAGGCTGCATCAGTGGAGACAGCCCTAGACAGGAAAAGCAATAGTAGCTGGGCGACAAAGGGTTAGTTGACTCCCTTTGCTCCAAAGCCGACTATCTACTGTAGCACAGCTGCCTGCTCCCCTTCCAGGAAACAAGCCAAGGGACCAAGCCCCAGGGAATGTGGCTGAGCTCAGCTGGAATAAGTTACTCTGTCCCTAGGGACTATAAAAAGAGCGTGTGTGTGTGTGTGTGTGCGCGCGCGCACGTGCGCACGCACGCACAGCTTTGCTCTCTGTAGGTCTGGATCACTCTGGGAACGGCATACCCCAGACAGTCTCATGGCAAGCAAGCCTGGCTTGCGTGGGTGCTCAGCACCTCAACAGTATCAGTGCAAGAGCATATTCCCATAAACTGGTGTGTGTGTATGTGTATGCACGCATGCATGTGCGTGCCTCCATATACTGCTGCTCATTACTGGATGGATCCTGGACTACTCATCTGTAGTACTTGTACTACTTGCAGCTAAAGAGATGACGAGATTCCCCTTTAGCTTGTGAGAGTGGCAAGTGACTGATGCCATCCCTATCATCGCAATTCAACTAGAAGTGGCCATACTAGTGTCTAGCGTTGGGATGACTGTAAAGAGGCAGGCGACTATCATGTCTGTCACGGGCTGGCTTGTTAAAAGATTCAGTGAAAACAATACATTTGAAAGATGAATGACCAGAGGCACCTTAAAATGGGCCACTATGGCATTCAGAAATTGCAAGAGCAACATCCAGAGATATAGTGTTCGTATCTTCCTCCCTGCAGTCCACTGGGATTTGACCCTTATTCCAGGGTCCCCTATTATGCCAGTATGGCACTCTTGAAAATCCTGAATGCCCAAAGCTTCATTTTTAATGCTGGAATTTGATGGTAGCATTTCAAAAGACTCAGCAGTAAAGTCACAGGGCTCAAAAAATAGAAATCAGTGGCATGGCTGCATGCAAATATCAGTTAGTTTAATCCTGCAAATGAGCACTAGGAACCAAACCCTCATCTGGCGTGAGCGCTATTGATTTTAACGGAGCTGTTCTCATTTAGATGCACTGAGGATCTGGTCTCTGTTCGGCGCTCTTTTGTTGTTGTCGCTGTCTTCATTACAATCCCACAGCATCTAGTTTATTCCAGATTGCCTTTAAGTGCTTGGCAGTCCTGAACTCCCAGAACGCTCCTGCTTTCTGTGCCGCCCACCTTCTGATTTCTCAGCGATAAGGATGAGGAAGGCTGAGTACAGCATGTCTCCGGAGACCGCTGCTGGCTCTCCCAGCATGTACTGCACATATCGCGAAGCTTGTTCTGCAGCCCTCCTTTTGTTTAACCATCATTTATTTATCCTGTCTGCCCCATACACAATCTGCACCTCTCAGGTTACACGATAGTGATACCATTGCAGCGCTAGTCTTTCCTTTGTTTCTCTAGCCTTAATGGGTTTCCAGAAAGCCAGTGCAACCCTAAACCCAGATGGTAACAGCATCCCAACTCCATGACTAGCGCCCTGCGGGGAGGAAGGCAGATGTCACTTGGTTTCTGAATGAAGTTTTGAATCTGATCTGGGGTCGGAGCAGCAATGCATAGTAGAGGCTTGGAGACTGCAGCACACCCTGACCAACATTATCATAAAAGGGACTAGGAAATGGCTTTAGCCCTCCGCAGCCTAATTCTGATTGGCTGGAAATGATGTCAGCCCAGAAAATGCCAGATCCTGCATTCCCCTCAACCCTAGATAATAATTAAAATCCTTTGACTTCACTGAAAGCAGGATCAGGCCCTAAACACCGAGCTCTAATAGTGTCGATGACGTGCTCTTTGGATCTGCTAATTAAAAGTGTGATGCCAGGCTGAAAGAGAGATTGGGATAAAGTCTCTGTCTCCAACGTAATCACACCCCCTTTCTAGATACTACTTAAATGTCCCTGCCACAGACAGTGGATGCTGGGAGCAACAGGATTTCTGAAGAGATGACTCTTTGCCTTTTTTGTTTGGTGATTTGGCACAGAAGGGACCCAGTGGGCCAAATTCTGCTGACCCTGCTAAGGCAGGCATAGCTCTGAGTCAGTAGGCTAATGAATTTAGGATTTGCAGTCTTTCTCCCTGTCCCCTAAGCCTGTGCTCTGACCATTAGACTGAATGAAATTTGATCGGCGGCTATTATTCTAAATTCTTAATCTGTGGTTTAATCAGCGGCTGCCCATGTGGACTACATGTATTGACAGGGAGCTGAGCAGTGCAGTGCGCTTGCATGCTGAGCTGTCACCTCTGGAGACCTGGGCGAGGGCTCGGCGTAGGTCACCAGTGAAACTCACTGGTCCCAGCAATCCAGCTCCCAATGGCCTTTTATCCACGTGATTCAGACTGTACTGAAGGGCCCAAGCACAGGAACAGCCAGGGGTAATATAGATTGTGCTTGAGGCATCCTGGCAGGAGTTCAGGCCTGGGATAACAACCACCGGTGTGATGAGGTGGAAAGGTAGCACAATACAGTTTTCCCCCCAGCTCTGTCTATTTTTTCTCCTCTCTCTTGGCTGCGCGCTTTTCATCGTGTTGCCCCAGGCAAGGAATGATCTCCTTGTTCCCAGCTGTCCTGCCAGCCTGCCTCTTTCTTTCTGTGTTTCTCTCCTTAAAACCTAGCTTCAAGAAACCTCCCTTCTCATTAGCATAATTTCACTCCTTCCCGTGACCGATGATTATTCAGTATGCCCTTCCCTAGGGCAGTTAGCAGAAGGAGGAGGACATAGGGTACTCTATTCTGGGACTCCCCAAAAACTGCTCTCACAGGGAGTTATTTTGTCCTATCTCTTTGTTGCTGGAAGAAGTTAGGAGAGGAAGAAGACAATGGAGGGAAGGAGAGACTCAACTAGCAGGTGTAAGAGACAACGGTGGGAGAACAAGAATCGGGGGGCAGGGACGCAGAGGTGGAATAGTGGCACTAGTCATGGCTCCAGACCACAGTTTCCCTCAAGAGGGGTGAGAAAGGCTCAAGACAGCACACCCAGATTGAATGTAGCCAGGCCACGCCAGCGGCAACAGAATCGTGCCCCCTCACGAGGACTGCTCTGCCAACCATCTCTGACAGCTTTTGATGCCGCCTGGGGGGATGTTCTGGAAAGCAGTGATGATTCCCCAGTGCAAGCTGGAGCATGAACAAGCTTCTGGCAATATTGCAATGCAGGAAGAGAGCAGTGTCACTGGCCTAGGCAGCCGACTTTGTATGAGGATCATATATCCCATCCTGCATTTAAAAAAAAACAAACAAGGGCAGCTCCGATTATAAAAAGACCAGGCTGGTGGAAAAGTAAGCTATATCCATGTATAACAGGGGCCCTGCCCCATTTCTGAGAGGCGGAAGGAGCCCAGGGCCCACTGGCCAGTCCAGCCTCTTGAACAGAATGGATATTAAATAAAATAACCATGCACCCCAGGTGTAGGTGGAGAACGGCAGGCCTGGTGCAGAAGTAAAGGGCCAGGTGACCCAGGGAGAGGATCAAAAAATCCAGGGCTTGGCCCAGAAGGGGCAGTTTGGCTGTAGGAGTCACAGGAGGCAGATCTCCAGGAATAAGCCAGTCTGGACTGCCTGGGACAAAGGGCTTTGTGCCACTGAAGGGCGGAAGAGACCCTGCACTGTGAGCAACACAAGATAAGTGCCTCAAGCCTTTCACATTGGCGCTACCACAGGGTAAGATTAACCCCAGCAGGGAAGCTTGTGTTATGTGAGCTTTATGTTTTGGGAGGCAGACACTCATGCTTTTGATGTACATTTGGATTGGGGAACTGGGGTGTTTGTAAGGGATGTGGGAAGCCACTGGGGTGCAGCAGGGACACCCAGCTGAGAGTGCCTCAGCGGCCAGAACCCCAGGGTGTTGAGTCCAGATGTGTTCAGAGGGAAGATTGTGGCATGTCAAAAGACTGCATATCCAAAGAGTGGGGAGCATAACTCCCATGCCCACAATAAGGGTGTTTAGGGGCCAAGTGGCCCAAAGCCCATGAGGAGCTACAGCTGGAGCCTGAGAACATAGTTTCATAGTTTCATAGATTTAGGGTCGGAAGGG
>NW_017728955.1:323397-324664 GCF_001723915.1 Gavialis gangeticus
TGCTTCTTGTCGGGATGGACACCCCTTGGGCCCTGAGTAACATAGGGTCTTGGTGTGGTGGATCCCAGGCAATAGGACCCAGCCAGCTGAAATGTAAGCCAAGGCCAGAAAGATCCTGGGTTCAGACAAGGACCTATGCCAAAACCTGCATCCGCCTGCCAGGAGCAGCCTCCCTATGAAACAATAACATCAAGTCGTGGCAGGAAAGATAACCATTGAGGGCAAAGGACCCAGAGAGTATGAAAACAAGGGTGAGGACGTTGAAGCCAGGCAGCAAGCCAGGCCAGCAACCTTGTCATGCCCCCACTGGATATTTCAGTTACACCACGGGCATTCAGAGCAAGGAGATGAGAGTGATCAACAGCTAGAAGGAACTGTCCTCTGTAGAGAGCTTAAAAACCTTGGGACTGTCATTGAGAGGAGATAAATAAGAGGGGATACAATAGAAGTGTATTAAATAATGGAGAGTCTAGAAAGAACAGATCAGGAACTGCCTGTTTCATAACACAAGAACGAGGAGGGCATTGTATGAAGTTGAAAGGTGTCATATTTGAAGCTGACAAGAGGAATGCACAAGGGGACTGTGAAATGGATTGCCTCAAGATTTCACTGAGGCTGAGGACAACTGGGAGATTATCAAGAGATCTCATAATTAATGATGACAATATTTTGGGAGGAATATTTAACTTCATGCTTCAGGGTTGGAGCCAATCCCTTACCATCAGAGACATAAGGTGTGGCAAATTATGCCATATGTGCCTATCGCTGGATCGTTACATCTTTCCTCGAGGCATCGGATTCTGGGTACTGCCTGAGACAAGGCACTGGGCTGGCTGGAAACATCTATCATGTATGTTCCTCAGTATCATTTATGTCTTTGGACACTGCTCATTTCTATCCAAGAGCACGTAAATGTGCAAGGATGAGAAATTATGTACACAAAAAAAGGAACGTGGGCAACAATAGTCTGGTATTCTGGTATGAATGGTGTACCATCTGGGGACCTGCATACTGACTCCTGGACTCTTAATACTCTGAAAGTACAGGCGGTAGGAAGCACTATCAGTAAATCAGCTATGGGACTGAGAGTGCTGGCTGGAATATGTGATGGAAACTGAGAAGGGATCTGATTGCTCTCTGTATAAATACATTGTGGGGTAAACACTGGGTATGGTAAGCACCAGGGAGGGAAAAACACTATTTAAGCTAATGGACAACATTGTTTCAAGGACTAATGGGCAAGACTAGCATGAATAAATTTAGGCTG
>NW_017728955.1:334840-345213 GCF_001723915.1 Gavialis gangeticus
GGAAATCAAAAAATGACAGTCTCCCAGTACAGGTAAGGGCAGCGAAAAGCCCAACTGGTTTTAAAAGAGGGAGCTTGATAAATGTATGAACAGAATTATTTGGTGCAACTGCTTGCAAGAACAGGGGACTTGACTCAGTGACCCGGAGGCTCCTAGGCCTATTTTTTGGACCTACATTTTGTACACAAGCAAGTGGCAAGCTGTGAAATACTTTCATACAAGTGCTAGTGTGTGTTTCCCTATGCTGTGCTTAATTTCCTGTGATCAGCGACTGAACAAAGAATGCCTTGCATTCAAATACTTGTCTAAATTTTTCCCAACTATATAGTTGCTCCAGAAGAAGCTATCACCCTAAGAAATCCTTGCTTCCTGCATAACTTCTGGGCCATCATATCTATAACATCACTCTTACACTACAGTAAATTAAATTAGTTCCCAAGGGCACAGGAAACCAAGCCAACTCCCAGAATAAAAGGGGTGTCGTGAGGCTAGGAAGAAAGAAGAAAGACTAGCAAGGAGAGAAGGGGGAGTGACAACCTGGAAGTTGTTAGAGACAATAGCTAAAAACCCAATTCTGTCACCCACACTCACAAAGGGCTAGGATCGCCTGTCTGTCTCTTCTGTGGGTGGGTGTGTTACCAAGCACTTTATCAGGTTTGCGATAAGCCTTGTAACTGCCGTTGGATCAACTTGCTAACTACTATTTCAGCTAACGACTTTCAATTTTGCATGCTTAGGCAGTGCAGTCTCAAACATAGAAAAGAAAAGGACTTTGGGATGAATTCACTGCAGGGAAACGCAAATAGACATGGAATTGCTGTTGTCGCACCATCAGTGTGCAGGTGGCACTTTCTGGAGGTGAAGTGCTAATTAGTACACATGCTAATAAGCAAGATTCAACTTGAGGCCTGAGATGATGAAGCCTTGAGCATGGAGTCGAAAATAACAGAAGTCCTAAGCAAGGACCTGAAGTAGAAGACAAAGACACCTGCTACTTTAGATGATATCATTCGCTTCCTTTCTCTCAGTCACAATCCCTCACTGAAGAACTCGTTATGATAAACCAGGAGGGCTCTGTAGTAAGGTACTAATCAAGAGACTCACTGATATCTGCTAGTCACTTCACTCTTGCTATTCATTCTGTATGGAAGGCACTCGTACTATAGCTTGAGCAGTACCTTGAAACCTTCAGTGAATAAGATGGATGATCAATGTGAATGAGAGCGATACAACTGGACCACATGGGTGGTCAAGCTGTCTTTATCGCATGTTGGAAATGTGCGAAGCATCAGAAACACGACAAATGTGCCAAAGACTAGGTATAATCTTTACTACTGAGCTCCTGAGTTTTCCCTCTGAGGTTCAAGCACTTGCAGTGGGATGAGGGATCTTCCGTATTTTCAGGGAAAATTCAGCATCACAGAGATCCTTACTATGGCAAAGCAATGGCCAGAGATTCAGCACATTACATCAAAGATGAAAACAGCTATGAAGTATATATACAGCAGATGCATACGTGTCCATTGTATAATCATTATTCGGTGAAGACATAATGTAGTATCACAATAACTCCCTTGATGGTCGAGAGGCAAGGATTTATGTGGGTGATATCTTTTATTAGACCTACTGTATGGTATGGCAGTCTTTTGGGTATCATAGTACCCTTCCTCAGGCCTCCTTGAGGTGCCGTGATGTTCCCTCTCTTTTTTCTTTTGTTTTGTAATAATGACAGTACTCATTTCTACCTTAAAAGTTTATCGAAGATGGCTGACTTATTATTTCCGGAAACCACAGATTGAGCAATTGCAAGGAAAATGAGGCAGACCACTAATATTTTTAATGTTACCATTATTTTGTATTTATTTAGCACCTTTCCCCCAGAGGTTTACTGGTGGCACAAAATAGAGCCTCACATTCATAGCATGGTGTCTCCCCAGTTCATGGGCAAGGTATCTGCCACAAAGAGGCCACCTTAAGTCATGCAACAAGTATATGGCAGACTTAGAAAAAGAACCTGCATCTCCTGACTCCTTCCATAAAACCTTCCCTAACTCTAGAGAAGTAAACCCATTAATTTTAATGGTCTTTTTTTTCAACGGGTAAGACGATGTGTTTTTGTACGGTAAAGGCGCTGATGTAGTGCCATCTAGAGGGGTCCTACCTCTCCGCAGCGCACAGGCAAGAGCTGCAGACTGGGACTCTGCTAACAGAAGCTTACAACCATTGAGGAAAGCTGCTTTTATACATATTTAACTGAGACCCTTCACACCGTCTTTCGCTCGTGTTTCTGAAAGATCACCCCACCTGCGATCAGTTCGACCTGGCAAAATCCAAGGACATTCAGTGACAAAGCCTACAACCACCCTGACCTGTGGCCTGGAGTTCGTGCACTGCAAACAGATTTGATCCTCCTGAATGCTTGGGCTCACTTAACCCCCGAATCTCCCAAAGTGAACTGAAATGCAAAGTCAACTGGAAACGCGGAGATCATACAGAAGAAAAGGCATTCTTTCTCTCCACATCGGATGCTTTTACCTCTAAATGGGCTTTCCAAGAAGAGGTGAAGGACTTGAACCACCAGCGAGGCCACTTCAACATTTCCGCAACCCCATGATTGAATGAGTCAGTCGATTGCCTGGGGTTAAAAAGCAATGTAGTACAAAAACTGCTATTTTGTATGATCTAACCATCATCGCTGTGCTGGGTTTATGGGAGGATCCTATCTAGATACTAAATTGTCTGGTCTGTATTGACATTGGCTTGGGGCCTTAGGTCAAAAGGAAAATGACTCCTCCTGAAAGTCCCTGTAGACAAGGCTGGATGATCCCTGTCAGTCTCATAATTCAGCTTGATCACCTGTCATATATTGATTTGGTGATATGATCCTTTGAAGTAACTGACTTACTGATCCAGACTTAATTGTGACTTCAATTGGATCGGGGCATCGGCCCATCTTTAATTAGCCCGGTAAAACCACAGGAAATTAGCTTAGTAACATGCTTGCTTAAATATTTATGTGCTTGTTCACCCTTTTTAATATGCTTCAGAAAGAAACACAAGGCACCTGTGTGTTTTATCAAATTGCTACCTGGATCTCAAACGCTGAGGGCACAGATGACTTCAGAGAAGAGATTTGGGAGCCACTTGGCGCTGCTTCCAAATCAATACCTCAGCCCAATGTAAGTTGTGTTCCCCTAGAGACCCTTTCCAAATTGTGGAGGTAATCACACCCAATAAATGCTGTAGCCTGGCACCAGCCATCGCTTTGGGGTCATCTCAGTGGAATATGGTATCATAAAGCTTCAAGGGGATGTAAAACACTTCAAGGGTAGTAAAACACTGGAACAGGTTACCCAGAGCGGTGGTGCAGTCTCCATCCTTGGAGGTTTTGAAGACCCAGGAAGACAAAGCCTTGGCTGGGATGATGTAGCTGGGGCTGGTCCTGCTTTTAGCAGAGAGTTGGACCCAATGTGACCTCCTGAGGTCCCTTCCAACCCGAATTTTGTATGATTCTTGGAAGCCACTGTAGACAGGGTTTGGAGCCTATTGGACTCAATCCATCAACCCAGTCTGTTCCCCTGGGTGGAAATGATACTGTCTGAAACACATTCCTGAAAAAGCAGAGCAACAATGGTCAAGTAAAATGGCTTAACAATGGCAGGGCTTTCTAAAAATGGTATCTGCCCTGAAAACCTCCCCAGTGCAGTCAGGCTGAAAGTGCTGCAGAGATCAGAGCCAGGTTCCTGGAGCTGCCAATGATGGGGCACGGCATACTCACTGATCTGGTGATGTGCACAGCGTGCTAGTCCCACACCCCCTGCTCATTTCAGACCATCCGGCCACCAAAATAGCCCCAACAGATGCTGGCAGGTCTCTACTGACCGAGAGCAGATTCAAATGGGCAGCCTGAATAGAAAGGCTCCGTTATCTCAGAACAGATTTAAGTTAGACATCAGGAAAAACTTATTTACAGGAAGGGTTGCCAAAATCTGGAACAGGCTCCCAAGGGATGTGCTACTGTCCCCTACCTTGGGGGTCTTTAAGAGGAGGCTGGACGTGTACCTGGCTGGGGTCATGTGACCCCAGCACTCTTTCCTGTCCATGGCAGGGGGTCAAACTCGATGATCTGCTCAGGTCCCTTCCGACCCAAACATCTATGGATCTCCAGACAGACTTCTGCACCTCCTGAGGTCCATGGAGCTCCTTATGCTCTATGTTGCACGCACCCAGATGTTGACACATCTGACCTCCATCGCATGCAGAAATGGAGAGCTGGGTAGAGAGATGGCATCCTGATCAGGTTTCTACTAAGCCAGGCTGTCCCTTGTACTGAATTTATAGCAGTGCAGCAGAGCTGTGCCAGTTCCTTCAAGCTGAGCCAGCTCTCATGGCTGGGCTGCAGAGTATGTGCTTCTGAAACTGCAGTCACCACCTCTTGAAGCTTCTGCTGCCACAAGTCGCCTTTCAGCCATCCAGACAGTTAGCCCTGCTCTCTGCCTTAGGACCGCTGCACAGCGTCAGGACAAACCCAAGGACTGGTGTCTCTTGGGAAGCCCTCAAGCTACAGCCACCCACTCCCAGTGACAGTGTCTGAGCAGACCCCTGTCCTCTTGTCAAAGCCTGGTTTAGCATGGGCCAGAGCCTGTCAAATGCCAACACCTCTGCAACGCAAAGCAGCTTCCAGGTAGCGCAGGGCCAATGGTTGAATCCCACAGGCAGGGAGAGCCAGTTCTGAAGCACCCATGGGAGTCCTGCGGGTCTTCCTGTGGGTTGGCCTAACTCTACCCCATGCGGTGTAACGTACAGGCACCTGGGCTAGCTCTAAAGAGGTGAGAGAAATTAGCCTGGGGGGGGAGCTCTTGGCCGCTGTGTTAATGCAGCTTTCCATACTTGCATTAGCTCATTTAGAGATGGCTCAGGTAGCAGCATGCTTTGCTGAAGCCTGCCCTGCAGACGTAACCTGTATCTAACTCCCTAGGCAGCGAGGAGGCCAAATGCAGAACAACGGGGGTTCTCGTGCCTGTAAGTGCTTTATGTGCATAGGGACGCAGGGGACACAGATGAACTGTCACCACAGCCAAAGGAGAAGCTGGCTGGAACCAGCTGGCCAGAACATCATTGGGTCAAACTCAACCGGTGGCCCCGTTTAGATGAAACCTCTCTTCTGCTCACTCCTCAGCCGCAGGGACAAGGGACTGTCACACACTGTTTGCTCTTCTTTGCTGCACCCAGATGTTGACACAACTGCCCCTACAGGTTCCAAGATGGGGACTGGCAGCCATCTTTGCCAATACTCACAGAAATATACCTTTGACTTAACTCAGTAAATCTATCAGAGGTCTCATTGTTCCAGTGGCAAAATCCTCCCCCTAGGGTGCATCTACACATTCGTTAATGTGCTTTAGTTAATGTGCTTTAAATCCACTGTGAGAGATAATGCACATTAGCCCGTCTTAATATGCAATAACTAAAAAGCGCAGTTTTTAAATGATGCATAATGTGCATTAGCCCATTTTAATACACATTAACTAAAGAGCATGGGCATTTTTATACATGCAAGCGCTGCGGAGCCGAGCGTTTTAAAAAGTGCCCCGTGCTGCATTGCTTGCAGTTGTATAAATGGTGAAATGCGTGTCAGCATTGAGAAAATGGCAGTGGTGGGCTTCTGAAATATAATATATAGAAGGTGTTTTAGTTCAGAAGTGCACCACTGCCATTTTCTCAGCGCTGGTATGCATTTCACTGCTTATATAACTGCACACGGCGCAGCCCAGTTCGTGTCAGGTTTGCTCTGCATGCGACTTGATTAACTGAGTCTGCTCCAAAGCGGCGGATCTCCAGTGCATCACAGGACAAAAAGGTATGTGTATAAATGCCCCATGTTTTCAGTGCTGCTTTACTGAACATTAAACTAGGCTAATGCACATTAAAGTGCACATGTAGACATGCCCCTATAGAGTCTCAGTTTCCAGGGAGTGAGGTTGTGGCTTATATTAAAAGGCCTGGAGCAAGCTACAGCCCTGATCTCCAGCTATGCTTACTGGATCCCTGTAGGGCAGTAACAATATCAGACCCACAGGAAAGAAGCCGTTCCACCTCCTCCAAAATACACGCATCTCTTTCTTGGTGCTTGTCAGGACAAGCTGAAAGCTGCTGTGCTCACCGAAAAGCCGCACACTGTAAAAGTTGTCACCAGAAAGGAGAAATCTCCTGGGAAAACCACATCTCTGATGGTCTCGACAGCACTGTTCACAGTGCTACGGCAAAGACCTCGGGATATCCTGCGGAGAAGGCAGAAATGATTGTGACAGGTCCCTGCGGGGGGGGAAGGTGATATGGAGAAAATAGGGTGAGGACCAGCATCTGGCTTCTAAAATTCATGAGTGATGATGATCCAAGTGACCCAAAATAACCCAAACCCCAAAATAACTCAGACTAGACCTACACCACAATGAGCTCCGCATTAGCTGTGACCACACAATAAAATAATCCAGGAGTCACAGTGGACAGGTCACTAAAAACATCAGCTCTGTGCTCAGCAGCCATCAAAAGAGGCAAAGGTATCATGATGCCCCTTTATAAATCCCTGGCGCATCCACACCGTGAATCCTGTGTCCAGTTCTGGTTCCCACACCTCAAAAAGGGTATAGAAAAATTAAAGAAGGTGTAGAGGAGGGCCACAAGGATGATGAGTGGTATAGAGGGGCTCCCATATGAAGAGAGAGTAAAGAGGCCAGGCCTATTCAGTTTAGAAAGGATGCTTGTAGGGAGATGTGAGAAGGGTTTACAGAATACTAAATGGCAAAGAGAAATTCAATAGGGGGTCCTGTATTATTTCCTGTCTCACAATGCAGGAACTAAGGGTCCCAAAATGAAACGAGCAGGCAGTATGTTTAAAACGAACAAAAGGGTGCTCTTTGTCACACAACGTGCCACGAAAGCTGTTGCCACAAGATGTTGCAGAACCTCACGGTTTAGCCAGATTCACCCCAGGAGTGGACACGCTCTTGGAGGAAAGGGCATTGGTAGCAAGTGCTATTGTGCACAGGAGCAAGGGCCTGTGAGTCAAAGCTTCTTGAACCTTCAATGCTGGAGGCTGCAAGGGAGAGAGGAACAACTGTTGCACCCCGTGACGTTATAATGGGTCGTGTGCCAGTTAAGGAGGCTAAGACACGGTTGTCCTAAACTAAAAGTACATTTATTAACCCTATCAGATACAACTCTAACTAAAAATAAAGCAAGTTTCGCAGCTACATTTTTAGAAGTGCAGCTAGTTGAACCAAATGCTCAACACCCCACAATTGCACGAGCGCGACTTCACTGGTCGATCAAGCCGCGAGGTCGTGTCCGCTGTCTCCT
Source organism: Gavialis gangeticus (assembly GCF_001723915.1). Taxonomy (NCBI): domain Eukaryota; kingdom Metazoa; phylum Chordata; order Crocodylia; family Gavialidae; genus Gavialis; species Gavialis gangeticus. Next base: position 342,200 of record NW_017728955.1, read on the forward strand.
GGCTCCCACGTCTGATGTCGATGCAGGATCTTGAATCGATGACAGGAGCTCTTCAGGAGCGGTCCGAAGGACACACTCTCTTACCTCTCTTTATATACCATATAGCTTTCATTTCTTAGTGCATACAATTAGCTTAATCCTTCCCCTTAATGCATATTAATAATCTTGCTTCTGTTTGCCAAATACAGTTGCTTTTAACTTGAATTTTCTATTCTGAGCTAACCTTTTCATTCTTAGGTGGGAGCAGGTTTTGCTGTGACTGTTCGTCTTTTATCCAGGCTATATTTATTCAATTTAGTTAGCCAACTTCCCCGTTCATATTAAACCAGGGGCGGTACTTTTCTGTCTGCTCCTATCACCAGGTGCATGTCTTACGCACAGTTCATGCTAAGCACACATCTTGAGCTAAGCACAAAGGTCAAACCATAGGCCTGAGGGCCTCTGGGTACCAACACAGTGGAAAAACCACTGGTCAGACCCAGTTCACTCTCCCTTCCAGCATCCACTCTCTGCCCCCCGGTGACACGGAGACTGGGCAAGATGGACTTACGGTCTGACCCAGTTCTTACAACCGCTCCTTGTGGAGGGTACATTTACATAGGAGACATGGATGTAACAACATACCGAATTGCCAGTCCCAGGGGCAGCCTCAGCACGGGGTCCAGGGAGACCACAGGAGCCGTTCAGACATGTGGACAAACAATTCCCGCTACCGTCCCCTTACGATGCTGCAGCAACAGCAGGAGAGACGAGCTAAGGGAGCAAAAGAACCGGGCATCCTTTGCTCATACAGCACCTACCTCCTTAGCATGAATACTCCCTCTCTCATCTATGGGCACTTGTACACGTTACGAAGATGAGAGGATCTCTCTGGTTTTCCCTTGCGTACAAGGGAGAACCAAAGCCCAGAGGCAGCTGCAGCTATGAGCTATGAGCAGAGGCTCAGGAGGGCAGGAGGGTCGGGTATTAATGATCCAGAGGAATTTTTCCCTTTATGCAGGGGCAGGCCCATGGCTCACAGCAAGAAAAGAGAGTTGGAGGCAGGGGGGATTTATCAAATCATGCAGCTGGATACAGGGACAGACTCCCAGCCAGGTGGCCGCATACCCTGGGGAGGCAGATGGTTATCAAGGGCCAGTGAGAACGATGCCTCTTTTCACATGGGCCATAGAGAGTGGGAGTATGTGGGTGTGGGGTCCCCCGAACAGAAAGCCACCGGCTGCATATCCAGGCAGCGGGGCTCTCCAGTGTGATGCTCCTTGTCTCACCCAGCAGATTTTGAAGCTGCTTTCCTGCCTTGGCATCACTTTGTGGCAGGGCATGATGCTCCCCCCGTACACTGCCTCAGTGTCCCCCAACAGCTTCTCTTCCAAAAGACAGGGTAGATTTATCCCTTATAGACTAACTAAATGAAAGGTCTATATAGCACGAGCTTTCATGAGCTGGAGCCGAGTTCAGATGCCGATGAAGTGAGCTCCGGCTCATGAAAGCTTGTGTTATATAGATCTCTGATGTAGTTAGTCTATAAGGGGCAAATCGACTCTGCTTTCTGCTTGACTTCAGGCTGATGCAGCTAACTATGTCTCTTTCTCCTCTTCCAAAAATCAGCGCCCTTTCCGGCAAGAAGACAAACCATCATCCGAGCCGGTCACCACAAGGGGGTGCTGATGGTTTTCTGATGATCATTTTTTGTCAGCGTTGCCAGGTGCACGATAATTAGCGTATTTGTACTTTCATTTCAACCCTTGTAGGATAATACTAAAAGTGTTCAAAATGTACGATAATGGTCGATGCAGCCTCTGCAAAACCCAGGTCACTCTCAGGGAGCCTTAACCAACTTTGGGGGTTCACTGTCAGTGCTGTCTTATGACCGCTTGCCTCGAAATAAAGAAATGCGTCAACTTTGATGACCCAGTTCTGACTTGCATTCAACTGGAATTTGACAGGGACTATAGTGAGGGTCAGGAGCATTTGCCGTTGATCTTGAACTGCAGACTTACAGCGAGCAATATAAAGCAACTGCATAATGATCACATAGCTAAATCTCACTGTGGAATAATACTGAGAGCTTTATTTTAAATGCTATAAACAGTCTTAAATCAATAGAAAGCCGACGGGGTTTTGTGCCTGCCTCGTTTGTAAACTCCAGGTGTGTCCCGAAAACAGCAAGCTGCAACATAAAGTGTCGTATAGGATTTACAACGCGCAGACCTGAACCACAAAGCAAAAAGAAAAGAGTAATCATAGTAATAACTTCCGTGTAACCAGTCAGAGAAAGCGCTAAATGGAACGGCGTAGCGGGCAGTGTCAAGCAGAGCGGCGCACGATGTGATGATAACAGTATAAGGCAACATGATGTTACTTAAAAAGCACTTATTTGAGGGGGGTTTTCAGGGTATGATCGTTTTTCAGAAAAATACGATAATTGGAGCTTCCAATAGGATCGTGTCGTATTTAAGACCTGGCAGTGTTGTGTGCACATTGACTCCCGATGTGTCATGTGAATTGATGTGGGTTGTTAACTCTTGAAATACCTAATCCAGTGGCTTGCAACCTTTTTAGACCCAAGGCGCCCCTCACTCAACCGAAGGCCTCCTCGGAAAATGCTAGCTCTAAGCTCTCACTCATTTGACTATGGAAAAAACCAACAGAGCAGTTCTTCTGTTGCGAAGAGCTCAGAAAGCCCCAAACAGATCAATGTGTTTTTAATGCTGTAGACTCTTATTGGAAACCTCTGGGTTTATCTTGTGAGCTGTGGGTAGGTGTTTGCAAGTCTAACAGTGCTAAAATTGCGTGACACTCTTCAAAGGGTCTCATGGCACCCGTGGGTGCTGCAGTGCCCCGGTTGAGAACCACCCACCTAGTCCTTCCTTTAATTCCTGCAGCTAGAAGAGCTGAGTTGGGTCCTGAGGAGCCTTGAAGGATAGGCTTATAATTAAGGACCATGCACAATAGCTGCAGTGCCCATCAACCCGCTTCTGTACCGACACGGTCCTTGGGGACGGAAGCAAGGG
>NW_017728955.1:350213-355525 GCF_001723915.1 Gavialis gangeticus
GGTGCCCCGGTTGAGAACCACCCACCTAGTCCTTCCTTTAATTCCTGCAGCTAGAAGAGCTGAGTTGGGTCCTGAGGAGCCTTGAAGGATAGGCTTATAATTAAGGACCATGCACAATAGCTGCAGTGCCCATCAACCCGCTTCTGTACCGACACGGTCCTTGGGGACGGAAGCAAGGGCGAACAAAGAGGATGTCAGCGGGCGAAGAAACATGGAGAAAAGCTGGGACACTCCCAGGGGGATGGAGAGGCTTCAGGACTTCCATGTTCCTGGTGATTCTGCCTGGCCCAACAGCTCTTGGTTTGCACAGCTCAAATCCTGAGACACCCGAGCTTAATCTTCCCTCACCCCACACAGCAACTGCAAGACAAACAGTCCACGCCTCTGCTTCCCCTGCCACCAGCACTGCCCTGCCTGCTCCACCTGTCTCGTGGGAATGCAAACTTTCTCACATCTCCCAGCGCCACATCAAACACGGAGCCACCTCGGTAAACATGCCTCAATGCCCACAAATCACTGCAACTGCAGCTCTGCGGCTTGTCGACAAAGCCAGCCGTCCCGGGACAAGAGCAACAAAGATCCCCATTGTTTGCCTGCTGCAGCGCCCGACGGGGACGATCCTGGATGCATTGCTAGATTCTCAAGGGTTTTGTCCCTCCCTGCATGAAATACAGTTCAAACCTGTTCTTATTTTTAAGTAACGCTAGGATCCAGTGGCCACAGCCGAGATCCGGGTACACACTATTAATACTGCATTTTCTCACTTACAAAAAATACCTCTCTCTCAAAAATCACTCCCCCCCAAATTGGTGTGCACATATTAAGCAGAGAGATGATTTTCTGCTGTGGATACAAGCACTCTGCTTTGATTCCTGCTCCACCGTGCAGCAGCTGTGGCATTACTATTGAGGCAGCTAAGGTTGACTTAATGGCTCATTGTGCTTCACTTGTTGGTTGCTGCATCTGTTTGATGGTCCACTAATCAAGCTAATGTTTCTTAGGGTGATGTTAATGTCTGCTAGCTGTTCCTGGTCTCTCTCTTCCTACACCACAGCCTAAGCAGGAAAAGGAGGATAAGTCAGCCGAAGATTAGGCTCTGTCCCTGCTATATATAGCCATATCTCTGAAGTCTTTTTTCCCTTTCATGCTGCCTTTTTTAAGACAAGTTGTGTTCCATTCTAGGGCATCTTATATGTGAGAAAATATGGCATGTGTGATCTCTGTGGCCATGATTTACCAGGATCGCAATGCGTCAGAGACTGCACACACTCAGGATAGCAGACAGCCCTGGCCCAAAGGGCACATGGTGTGAGGGGAGGTGCACAGCTGAAGGTCTCTGACCCTGGCTGTGCCTCAGTTTCCCCTCTGCATGAGCGGGACAACCCCACTGCCCTCCTCTGGGAGGTCCTGCAAGCATGTATACAGGGCTTTGAGGATACCTATGGAGTCATGTGTTCAGTTTTGGGCCCCCCACTACAGAAAGGATGTGGACACATTGGAGAGAGTCCAGCGGAGGACCATGAAAATGGTTGGGGGCTGGGGGACATCACTGGTGAGGAGAGACTGAGGGAACTGGGCTGACTGAGTCAGGAGAAGAGGAGACTGAGGGGGGATTTGACAGCAGCTTTCAAGTCCCTGCAGGGGGGTGCAAAGAGGACAGAGCTGGACTGGTCTTAGTGGGGGCAGACGACAGGACAAGGAGCAATGGGCTCAACCTGCAGCAAGGGAAGTTGCAGCAATGGGATCAAGTTGCAGCAAGTTACAATAAGGGAAGTTTAGGTCAGATATTAGGAAGAATTTTCTTACTGGGAGGGTAATACAACACTGAAACGGGCTGCCCAGAGGGGTGGTGGCATCTCCCTCCTTGGAGATTTTAAGACCTGGCTAGACAAAGCCTTGGCTGGGATGATGCGGTTGGGGCTGGTCCTGCTCTGAGCAGGGGATTGGACTGGATGTGACCTCCCGAGGTCCCCTCCAACCCCCATTTTTCTGTGCTTGCATACTGGGTGGAAGTCACCTCGCCAAAGCAAAGCATTGTTATATTATCCTTTCCATGGAGCTATTTGAGAGCCATGGCTGAGATAGTTACTCTAGGACATAGTGTTTATTAATACCATACAGTGAAGAAGGATTTCTGGGGAGGGGAGAGAAATGGAGTGAATTGATCGGCTCCATTCTTGGATCATCAAACCCAGGACATCTAACAAGAGGCCAGACAGGGAAGGCTGGAGAGACGTAGCAGTAGAAGAAGGTCCAGTACCCACTGGTAGGGCAGGCACACACATGGCCTTGTGTCTGCATGTAGCACATGATACCAGTAGGCAAATCACAGGCCTGGTAGGCACCCATCCTTCAATGGGCTTATACTGGGATGAATTTGGTTCAGTGAGTCCAGCAGTTTGAATGGCAGGAGGGAGAAATGGGCATCTCAGAAGCTGATTAGCCCACGGCGAGCCGTCTGCTGCTTGGAAGACTCTTCCCCCTTGGGGATGGGAAACCAAGTAGACTTTTGTGGGCAAAGTGGGTGGTTTACACCTTCCATAACAGCCTCACTAGCCACTGTGAGAGGGGAGCTACTGATCTGGTCAGGGGTGGCAGCTTCTACAGTCCCAAACATGCTTGCTGCTATACATCCACACTGCACCACCCATGGAAATGGAGCTACAGTGCTTTTCCAGGGCTAGATGAACACCTTGCTGGGGTCGTTTGACCCCAGTACTCCTTCTTGCCATGGCAGGGGGTTGGACTAGATGATCTACTCAGGTCCCTTCCGACCCTAGAAACTACGAAACTATAAATCCCTTGAATAAATGGCAATAAAATACTGAGTCCTATTGCAGCCTGTGAAGGTCAGACAAGAATTAAAGCCAGCTGCGAAGTGCCAGGGCTGCCCAAGAGGAAAGAGCGTTGCAGCCTGAGCGTTGCACCAGGATGGTCTTGGCACCATCTCTGCTCCCTGAACAAGGAGCCCGGCTCCAGCGCTGTGCCCGCTGGGATGAAGAAGCATGTCCACCACGAACAAAGCTGGGCTGGCTCCCGGGAGAGCTCGGCGCTCCGTGTCGGCTCTCTGGACAGTGCCCCAGCTCTGGGACTGGAAGCCATCCACCTGCCTCCGGGAAGGAGTCTCAGACCCAGCCCCTATTAAGAACTGAAGAGCCAGGAGTGGCGAGAGGATAATGGGAAACCACCCCCCATTCAGAGCTAGGGGCTGTGAGAGACGGATCCTGGGGTGTCTGATTATCTCAGCGGCTCTAATGCCCTTTCGTATGCTGAAGACTTTGAACAACCAGAACCACAATCTATCAGCCTCCAAGGCCCCAGGCTCTTAGAGGTTTGTCTTCTGAGATTACAGTGTGGGAATAAGCCCCTACCAGAGCATCGCCGGCGTGCCGCAGGCCCCTCTGCGTGCAGCGGCACAGGGCAGGAGCACTACTCTTGCCCTTCGTCTGTCACGTCTGGAGCCCAGGCTGCCGTGCCCCCACTGCAAGGGCTGTGGGTGTTTGGACCGCGGATGGAGAAACCCTTGCCCAGTGGCGCGTGGCGGCTCCACCGCCAGGTCCTTTGGATGCTCTGGCACCTCCGCTCCTCCAGGATCAACGCCAGCCGACACCAGCCGAGGCACGCAACGTGCCTACATGCACAAAGTCCATCCAAGTGGAAACGAATGGCTTAACAGGGAAGCAGAGCGCCGCGGCAGGTTAAGCCTCGTGGCTGTCTCCTGAACGCATCTCCATGAATGCTCCTGCTGGGACTTAAAGCCAGAGGTACCCGGCTAGAGGGCCTTCCCTTTCACTCAGGGTCAAACCGATGCCACTTTTGGGGTCAGGAAGAAATTTTCCCCCATGGTTGGACTGGTATAAGCTGGGAGGTATCCCTCCGTAACAGGGGGCATGGCCCCTACCTGGGATTAACAAGGACATTGGCCACCACGGTCCCCCTGCTTTACCTGTGGCAGGTTTGGGTGCTATGTCTTGTCTTGTGTCAGGGTTGACAGAAGTTTTATGAAGGGTTTAGATTATGGAGTTGTCTGGGATGGTTTGGATAGGGATGATCCTGCCTCAGGCAGGGGGCTGCACGAGATGACTTTTGGAGGTCCCTTCCCACCTCACTTCTCTACGAATACACTATACAGTGGAGCACGGCCAGGATATTGTGCCTTTTCGACACAGCCCTGAGCAGGGGCACGGCAATGCCCAGCAGTCCAAACAGGCCTATTTGTCACATACGGGGGGACCGTGGGCCTGGATCCACACACACGCTGCTAGCTCCCTTTGCTGTTAGAAGGGGCTATGAAGTGTGCAACAACTGCATGCTTGCAGCAATGAGTGACACAGGGATGGGAGCGCAGGTTGAAGGTTAATAACAAGTGCACCAAGGGGGACACTGAGCAGAGCGTGCCAGCACCCACTGGCTCTCATGAGCTCAAGGAGCCCATGGGCACCGTCCAGTGAAACTCTGCCCAGAGCCATGAACAGATGAAGGCCAAGTCAGCAGGGCCTGAGCCTCCTCCCTGGTCAAGCAGATGGCCAGCTTAGCTCGGGTCAGAAGGTCCTAAGACTTGGTGAGGCCCCGGGTGAGGAGGGCATGAACGCAAAGGTGCAAGAGCAGCCCGATGAGGTGGGAGGGCTGCAGGCTGCTGTGCCAGAGGTGGGCATGTGCCAGGATCTCCCGTGGCTGACTTTGGATAAAATGCCTGGGCAGGAGCTGCCCCTCACTGTCCAGGCTTGATCAGGAGCCAGGACGTGTCTCTCAGCACACAGGGGGAAAGGACCCTCTGAGAATGGGGCTTACCTCTAGCTTTGCCCCTCTGCCCCTTGCTTGGGGGCTACTGCGCAGGAGGGCTGGCAAGGTCCAGTTGAGGCCGACATTGCCGCTGTCCTCTGAAGCACATGGAGTCAACGAGGAAGACAAGGGCATGGGGGGAGGCTGGTCCAGCTGGTGCAAGGCTTTGGGGCCAAGGGAGGACGGGGATGGGGCACACACTTGTCTGATGGAGCAGCTGCTCCCCACCTGCTGCTCATACACGGCTCCCTCCGTGGGAGACCACCAGGTTGCACGCCCCACCCCACCGTCCCTCACCAATGCATGCCCCTTTCCAAGTGGAGATCCCCCCTCCACCCCCATCTGGGCACTCTGATGCCACTAGGAGAAAAGCCCAATGACCCCTTGTCTCACCCCAGTACCCAGCACACAGCCCTTCCCCCCTGAATGCCCTCTTCACCCATAAGCCCGTCTTGGGCCAACGGGGGACACACAACCCACCCTACCTCCTGATGCTTACCATTTCTCTGGCACCAGCAGGCTTTGTTCCC
>NW_017728955.1:360525-371541 GCF_001723915.1 Gavialis gangeticus
CAGGTTGCACGCCCCACCCCACCGTCCCTCACCAATGCATGCCCCTTTCCAAGTGGAGATCCCCCCTCCACCCCCATCTGGGCACTCTGATGCCACTAGGAGAAAAGCCCAATGACCCCTTGTCTCACCCCAGTACCCAGCACACAGCCCTTCCCCCCTGAATGCCCTCTTCACCCATAAGCCCGTCTTGGGCCAACGGGGGACACACAACCCACCCCTTTTCTCCACTGCAAGACGCTGCTCCTTCCTGGAGACCTCTGCTGCCTGCCCCACATCCGGCCACCATGAACAATACGTTTCCAACAATTATATGATGCCATTGGGACGCATTATCCTGCGACAACCCATGCACGTGGCACTTGATTTACTTCCATTTGAAAAATGGAGGGGGGAAGGGACCCCTCAGAGAGTCTATAAAGACACCCATCTTAAGCACCAGAAAGGCCCACAAGCCCCTGCCTGTCTTGTCCCAGGGTTGCGAATTATTGGCAGCATGTTCATCGCATCAGAGGTCTGGTGAGGCTGGTTCAGTGATAGCAAAACTGGAGGGTGGCCAGGGGCTCCTGCTATTTTAAGAGCGTGCAGCAGGCTAAGCTGGCTGGGTGTGTGGTTGGGAATGCACATGATAGGAAGGGGACAGGGCTTACAGGCAAATAAGCCCAAGGCCTGAGCCACAACAGGCAGCCTGGCCTTGGATGCTGCAGGGAAACGCACTCCCCAGGAAAGCTGGCTGCAGGAAATAGGCCCGTGGACACTCAAGCTGCCCACGAGAGCAAGGGTTAGACTGAGACAGCTAAGAGGGAAGCATATCTTGCAACGGGGCATTGAGCCAGAGTGGGGGAGAAGTTTTGTGGAAGCAGTTTGCTTATATTTATTATTCTTAGTTCTGGACCAGAGGACTGGATGCTAATAGGGGTAAAAAAAAGAGGGCACAGAGGTGCCTGAGAGGCACCCAGTACAGAGTCATCCAGAGAGGGTCACGGACCCCAGGGGAAGAGCAGCGTGCAAGCTGCCCAGCGAGTGTTATGGACCCTAAGGACTGTCACATGAGTCCAAGGGCCCAAAGCCAAGAGGGAGAGACAGGGCTGGGACGCAGAAGCTGACGTCTGGGACAGTGGACCTTGGACTAGGGGGACCAGCTGGAGAAGCCAGGAAGGCAGAAGCCCCAACAAAGGTTAGACGTTTGAGGGGCCAAGGGCAGTCAGGGCCAGGGCCCCCCAACCCCAAACACTGGCTGGCATCTGTAAGGCACGGGTGTGACTATAATGGGCAGCTGGAAGTCATGATTATTGCCCCTAAGGCACAACTGGGGTTGTCTTAAAGGGGAAACACACCCCATAGAGCTTGGGGCAGAGGAGCCTTAAGGACTCTATTTAAAGGAAAGGCACCCAAGAGGCTACCCCAGCTTGTGGAGGCAGCCCTCCACTTAAAAGACCTTATGATTAAGTCATGGCAGGCGAGAGACAAGAGGTCAAGGGAGGCTAGGGAGCATTGGCAGGCAGGTCTGACCACTACGTGGCATCAGGCTGCCTGAGTCTGTCACAGAGGGGTTTCTCCTTTTGAAGCTAGAAGTGTCCTTTGCTGTGTAAATTAATGGTACCGTTATATCTGCCCCAGGCCACAGGAGGCCACCTGAGTATGGAGAAGGCTGTACTGGTACAAAGGTGCTTCTGCCCATGGCCCAGCTACCCCACAGAGGATGGAGACTGGCTCAAGGCACCACACACACACAGATAGGGATACTTGAGAATCAGTCCCCTAACAGTGACCCCCCTGCAAATAACTGCACACAGACCAGGCCGCAAGGCAGGAGAAAGATCCCAGGCTGAGAGGCAATGGGGGATGTCGTGCCCCACTGTCCCCACAACAGGGTTCATGGCCAGAAGTGATGCAAACTTCTCGACACCAAGCAGGAGGGACCCCCGGGGGGAAAGGATCAGTCAGGCGCTGGGGACCGATCACGTACCAACCTCCCAGCCACCCAGGGGAAGAGTTAATACCAAATCCCCTGGGGATGTGTCCAGTTGGAACAGGACTGAACTCAGCATCAAGCAGCTGTCAGAGGGCTGGCCTGTGACAGCTGACCAGGCAGCGAATGGGTCCCCGCTCTCAAACCCCCACGTTTTCCTCCATCACAGTGAGACATTTCTGTCCATGCAGACCCCCTGCCGGGGGCATCTGCGTTATCCACCAACCTGCAAGGGAAACCAGCCAGCCTCAGGGCTCTTGCATTGAGCCCCACAGAGGCAGGTACTTAGCTTGGCAGTGGGGATTCCTCCCCCAGCCAGACGCCCCTGCCGCTGTCTGGTTGTCAGCCCCGTGCTCTTCATCTCTGAACCCATTTAACTGGGTTATTATAAGGCATCCACCGCTGCAGTAGCTGAGAGCTCAGGTCCCACAGGTCTCCCACAGTACACTGCAAGGGCTGCAGTGCTGCGCAAGTTTCTGGGGTACATACTTATGACTATGTTCGCTGGCCTAAACATGGCTATCCGGGTGACCATAGGCCCTGGCTCTCCCTGGGCCCCCTGACATCGTGTGCGTGTCTGGACCCTCCTTGCAACCACAGCTGCGCCCATGCCGGAGAGCAAGGAAAGGGGGCAGGTGGCAGTGGCATGGCACAACCTTGTACCAGTCCTTCTGTGCCTAGATCATGGATACCCTGTTCTTGATATACACGTGGTAGGGGTCACTCCGCTTGTCCACCTTCCGGGACCGGGTGTAGCCCAGGATCAGGCTCCCCACCGTGGCGGCAAAGAGGATCATGACGAACAAGATGTACATATAGGAGTTGTCATCCTTGTGGGCCAGCTGGGCCCGGCTGCTGTTCTTCCTCTCCGGGGGCTGCTCCGCAGAGCACAGGAGGGCTCCATGAAGCGTCTGATTCAGGGCTTTCAGCACCGCATGCAGGCTCTGGTACCAGGGCTCTGTCACATTCCCAGTCTCCATGTCCTTGCACATCCCCAGAAAAACGTCTGCTGGAATAAAAAGGGAGGGGAGAAGAAATTTTTCCTGAGATCTGACCTAAGCTTACTTTGCTGCAGCTTCAAGCTATTCCTCCACGTGCTCCTCTCTGCATCAAGAAAGACAAGGTGTCTCCCTCTTCTTCGTGGCAGCCCTTCAAGTATTTGAAGGCTGTTATGTTCCCTCTTAATGGGATGTCCCCTTCCCCCACGCACATCCTAGAGGGTAAGGCTGGCTAAACACAAGGCACAGGCACGCTGGCACCCAGGACACCCATCACAGCAGGGAGACTGGGACCACTGCTACTATGGGGAACCTGTTTAGGAGTCCTCCTCTCTTCCCGTGGCTGCCAGGGGTTGTCGAAGAAAGGACCTCACCCGCCCCGCGCAGAGGGCAGGATGCAAGGAGCTAATGGAGAAACCCTGATGGGAGCCTTGTCTGCACTGGGCCGTGGAGGGGACAGGGCAGGGAGCACTCAGCCAGCAGGGTCTCAGCCTACTGGGACCCACCAGCCCTGAGGACCGTCACCCCCACGCCAAGCCACCACCGAGCCGTGTCTGTGGTGGCAGCCGGCAGGGCTGAGCTGTCCAGGGGCACTCAGGATTTCCACGCTCCGCGCTCGCCCACTGAGCTCTGGCCCAAACCTCCAGCGATTGCCCCAGGGGTGGGGTCCTCCACTGAGGTTTTCCTCCCCCTTCCCCTCTAGGACGCACACCGGGGACACTCAGCCACTGCAGTTACTCAAGAGCAGCCCAGAGATGCTGTTTCCTTCCCTAGGTTGCGGCTGAGCGAGCTCCTGGCACAGCCCGTCCCCGCCGCAGCTGATCTCCAAGGCCGGCCGGCGCACGCGAGGTATCACGGTGCAATGCTGGACAGAGCCGGGCAGCTCCGCTCTGCTCCGGGAATGGGTGGGCAGGGTGCAGACCTCCCTCCCGCCCCAGGGAAGCGGGTATAGGGCTGGGAAGTGGGGATAAATACCTTGTGCTCACGTAGCTCCTTCCAGCCGAGGTGCCTGGGCTTCTAGGTAAAGGGTCTCAACAACCCCATTCAAGAGGCACAGGGAGACCCCCGGTCATGCTAGGGAGCTCAGGAGTCCCGGGGTGGGCCTCTGGGGCCGGTCGCTGGCAGAGACGCTGACGTCTGGCCTGCCCCGAGGCTGGGTTATTGCCTCTCCACCCGACGGGCACAGGCAGGCAGGGTGGGAGGAGCATGTGCTGTTGGCGCTGTGTCAGCCCGGTCCTGTGGACAGACAGAGGCTTGAGCTGGCCCGGCTGCTGCCCAGATGTCTCGATCGCGGAGCAGGATCCCGTCTACAGCTCTGCACCCCCTCGTGCAGCCAGCCCCATATGAAGTGCCGGGAGCCAGCCTGGCTCCTGATGTGGGGGGGAGGGGCAGCAAGTCGGGGGGGTGCCCAGCTCAGCAGACAACCCAGGGCACGCACAAACTCATAAAGTCACAGAGAAGCGGGGCTGGAAGGGGCCTGCCGAGGTCGCATCTAGTCCAACCCAGATCAGCCCTGTCCAAACCAGCCCAGACAAACCCATTATCCAACCTCTGAGCAAAAATCACACAAATCACCCCTGGGACAGCACCCGGCATCACAGGTAAAGCAGGCAGCCAACATCCTGGTCCTACAAAAGGTTGTTAATATATGCTCGAGAGACCCCAGGTACTGGGCTACACCTCCTGCTACAGAGGAAGGCAGCCCCCCACCCCCAGTCCATAACAATTTGATCTGGGAGAAAAATCCCTTCCTGACCCCAAATGCAGCATCAGTCTGACCCTGAGCAGAGGGGCAAGACCCTCCAGCCGGGACCCTCCAGCTTTAAGTCCCAGCAGGAGCACTGGCACAGCCCAGTCCCCAACCCCAGCCTGGGCTGCAGACAGCACCCAGCACCTCTGAGCAAGGCTTAAAAGCATCCTGACACATACTACGGAAAAAGGGGATTTTCCCAGAAGAAATCCTGCTAGTAGCACACAGGCATTGCTACACCGAGATCATCCCCAGCCAGGGGCTGTCGACCCTCTCCCTGAACACCCAGTGATGGAGAGTCCACCCCTTCCCTTGCGTCTATCCCCCTGCCTCCCTGCTCTGACAGCGAAGAAGTTTTTGCTGCATAGCTGGACATAGCTAGGCCAGGCCGTGCTGGGCAACCTTGCATATATTTGGGGCTTGGTCACTGCATGGTGTTGTTTTGTACCCTCTAATATCTATCTCCCCTTCCCCCTTTAACCTCACCCGTCTTCAGCCACTCACCCCTGCCCCTTTTATTTTCAAAAGGGAAGAGAAAGCACAAAGATGTCAAACCAGCTCGGCACTGACCGCAGGGGAAGGTTCTCCCTGCAGCTTCCTCGTTTCACACACAGTCCCGGTGCCTGCTCCCCATCGGGGCCACATGCAGCCTTGGAGCTGGACAGTGAGATGGTCAGGTATTAACCGGTGAGCTGCTGGCCGTCCTCTGCTCCCGAGGACTTGCTGAGAGTCCAGACCCGGCTCTCCCTGATCCGCTCCTCTCTGTCTCTCTTCGCTTCTCTCACTCAACCACTGGGCATGGACCGTGCAGCTTCCCCAGTGCTGGCAGGGGGGTGATTGGAAAGATGAGACCCTGACTCCCATGAGTTGTTGGCAAGGTGTTTTCTGGAGCAACAGAAGTGTGAATCCCCTACCCCAGGAGCTCTGGCTCTTCCCCGGCCCAGCCGCAGGGCAGCAGTGTTGAGTCTCGCAAAGAGCCAGGTGCTGCTCGGGTGGGATCCCCTGGTGCTGCCACCACCCCCAGGCCTAGCCCAAGTCTCCAAGCAGAGAGAGAGACTTCAGGAGCCAACCTGCACGGTCGAGAACAAAGAAACAAAGACTTTACGGCTCCCCACCGACATCAAACACGGGTCCATTGTAAATGGCACAGACAGGTTTTTGTTCTGCTCTGCAGTCCGCCTCCCCGGTCTGTGATTGCTGGGAGCCTGGCTGCATACCAGCAGCCCCTGGTTAAACATCAACGTCCATAAACACCACCATAAATGTCATGTCACAGCACTGCACAATAGCAAAGGTGTACAGGTCCAACGCCTGCGAGGGTTAAGTAAGGCTAACACCACTCCCTCTCACCTGCTCTGCATTTAGCTCGTGGGATTTGATGCACCGGGGTAGCCCTTTAGTCCCTCAATGGGCCCTTGCTCCTGGCAGCAGCTGTATGGTGATGGTCAGGAGGAAGGTACAGCCCAGCCCACACGGCAGCTGGCCAGTTGTGCAATGCAGCCTGGGCATGGGACAGAAGATTGCTAGAGTCATGAGATCAGCACCCTTCCTTATGGCCTCTCTGTAATCCATCCTCTCCATCCATCTCCAGCCTCTCTGTAATATCCTGTCAGGTATTTAAAGACTCTTATCAAATGTCCCTCTCAGTCTTCTCTTCTTCAAACTAAGTAACCCTAGTTCTGCTTCAGCCTTCCCTCATAAGTTTTGCCTTCCTGGTGCCTATTCACTGTTGCTCTGTACTGGCTTCTCCAAACTGCCCACATCCTTCTTGAGGCCAAAAACTGGGAATTGGACTCCAGGTAAGGCCCTAGCAGTGTTAAACAGAGCAGACTATGGCTTGCCTTGATTTGCAAGTCATGCTCCTGTTGATGCACCCAATGATGCTTTTTTTGCGACAAGAGCACACTGTTGCCTCATATTCAATTTATGCTCCACCATAACTCCCAGATCCCTCCCTGCAGTACTGCAGCCCAGCCAGTCCTTCCCCAGGCTGTATCTGTGTACACAATTATTTCATCCCAAGTTCAGCACTTTGCACTTGTCCTTTTTTAATCTCACCTGATTGACTGCAGACCATTTCTCCAGTCTATCCATGTTGTTCTGGATCCTAGCCTGATCCTCCAGAGTATCTGCAACTCCACCCCATTTAGTATTGTTTGCAAATTTGCTAAGCATGCACCCAATTCCATCATCCAACTGATTAATGAAGATACTAAACAATACCAGACCCAGAGCAGACTCCCCCCACACCAATACCAGCTCCCAACTAGGCATTGGCCATGGATGACTACTTGTTGAGCAAGATGATCCAGCCAATTATGTATGGACATTACGGTATTTTCATCAAGTCTGTCTTTCCTTAGCATGTTGTGGGAAACAGTGTGAAAAGCCTTGCTAAAGTCGAGGTATATCACATACACTGCTCTTCTGAGCAATACCCGGCTTTGCAATAAAACACACACGTTTCTTTCTGGCAGGACCTTTCTCTTTCCCTGAATTCCCTCCATCTTGTTTCAGCCAAAACTATTTCATGGGACGATAGACTCCTAGGGTTACAAGGTACTTTAAGGGTCTTTTGATCCAACCAAAACACAAGTTTCCCAAAGGCACCATTCTCCCTCTCTGGGACTTATGTCCTGCAATCCCACAGGCTCCTTCAAAAAAAACTCAGCCCAAACCTAAATACCACCTCCCAGCTCCTCTTCTGCACTTCTTTCTCTTGCTTTTCTCATCATTTTCTGTGTGGAAGTGGAGATAGGAGTATCTCGCCTGCCTTCCCCCAGGTGCAAATTCAGCAAAGCTTACTCCACACTGTGAAATGTTGCCCCTCACCTATATGAGCTTGCCCCAAGTTGGATCTCTCAGAACCAGCTCAAACCCAAAACCCCTCAGGCCTGGGTTTGTTAGACTGCAATACCCTCAGCCAGGTAACGTGAGTGAGATACAATAACAGCCATCTTCCTTCCAGCCCCTGAAAGCAAGCCTCCCTGTAATAGGGTGGCCACAATGCTCCTGGAGCCCCCTCAGCCCTTGTCAACCTGGCTGTCTTCGGGCAATCTCCCCATCCCCTCGCCTGCCACGTCTTGTTGAAAAGGGAGGCTGCCCCAGGGCTTCCCAAGTCAGATCTCCTCATGAGCGTCGGTGTCGCTGCCTATCGCCTTAAGGGTCAATTATGTGGACTACATCCTCCCCAATACCCATGTCATGGTGCTATACATACCCGTCAATCCTAACTGCCCCTATGGGCTCCTGGCTCTGTTTGTCCATTACACCAGCTCCAATCTCTCTGAGCTATGGGCATTCAGGCCCCCTCAGTCTCTAGCTGTGGTTCTCCTGACTTTCAGTCCTTCTCCTTAGATCCTGGCCCTGCTCCTAGACCGCTTGAGACCCCTGGGCTCTCCAGCCCTGGCAGCCTCTGGATGTGTCCCTTCTTAGCCTTTGGCCCCTCCTGAGCTCTGACCCCTCTCCTACACCCGTGAGACCTACGGGCACCCTGGCCCTACCTCATCCCTGGACCCTCCAGCTCTTTGCTCAATCCCTGGCCCAACTGGGACCTCCTTACATCCCCTTAATCCCTTCCACAATGCACCAGAGTTGCATACCGCAGCTCAGATGTTACCCAGGACCCCTGCTGCTCCAGAGCTCCTATCTCCATGACTCTCATGGCTAAACTGCCTGTCCAGCTCTAGCTTTGGGCTTATACCCTGCTAGCCCGGCCTCTTGCTGCTTAGGTGACTCCCCTGGTTGCCACCTGAGCCCTCACTGCAGCATCTGCCCCTCCTACAGCAACAAGTGCGACTCCCGTGCTGCCCTCTATGGGCTAAGAAGCCCTAAGGGGCACATCTACATGTGCACATTAATGCACATTAGCCTATTTTAGTGTGCATTAAATTGTCAATAAAAAGGTGCTATTTAGTTAATGTGCATTAAAGTGCACATGTAAATAGGCTAATAAGCATTAAGCATCATTTAAAAACCGTGTTTTTTTATTAATGCACAATTTCCGAGTTAAAGTGCCGTCACCGCCATTTTGAAGTGCAGAACGCTGAATACACATGAAGCTGTAGGCACATTAATTAGAGCTGTTCTCAGAGTTGCTCTAATTAAAACGCCCCTTCACATCCCCCCTCCCCCTGGAGTATGTGTACAGTCCAAGCAGGGACTGTGGGAGCGCAGTTGTAGGGTCCAACTCCAACATTGGTCTGGGGTCAGCAAGTAGGACATGGGGCAGTGTCCTGGAAGCTGGGGGAGGTTGGTGAGGGAAACGTGTGGCCCTCACTGGCAAAAAGCCTTGAGCAAGTGCATAGGGAGCTGTGCCTACAGCTGAGAATGAAACCCCACCAGAGCCACATTCAATTACCCTCTGCCCCTCACCCAGGCCATCTCATAGAATCAGAGACAATGAGGGTGGAAGGGACCTCAGGAGGTCACATCTAGTCCAACCCCGTGCTCCAAGCAGGACCAGCCCCAACTACATCATCCCAGCCAAGGCTTTGTCTACCAGGGTCTTCAAACCCTCCAAAGCATGGAGAGTCTACCACCTCTCTGGGTAACCTGTTCCAGTGTTTTACTACCCTCCTGGTGAGAAAGTTTTTCCTAATATATATCTTCAGACAGATCTGTCTATCTATGCTACAGAGGAAGACAAACTCCCAGTCTATAATAATTTGATCACTACCGAGCACTACCGGGGGGTAACAAGGAACAGCGGCCATAAGTTGACAGAGAGTAAATTCAGGCTAGACATCGAGGCACTACTTCACTGTCAGGGCAGCTAGGATCTGGGACCAACTTCCAAGAGAAGTGGTGCTGGCTCCTAGCCTGGGGGTCTTCAAAAGGAAGCTAGACAGACACCTTGCTGGGGTCATTTGACCCAGTACTCTTTCTAGGGGGTCAGACTAGATGATCCGCTCAGGTCCCTTCCAATCCAACCAACTATGAAACTATGAAAGGGGACGGCTGATGTTACCTGTTGGTAGAAGACGTGCTCTTTTAACAGTCCCCTAGATGTCCCAGGCAGGCGCACACTCAGCTTTGCATGCCCCTGGCACCTGGCAGCTTCCTTCCAGTTGCTGATCAGGCTGTGGCATTTATAAGGGTCCAAAATAACAGAGATGTTTCCTCCCCGTGTGGCCCAGCTGCCTCTCGCTCTGATC
Source organism: Gavialis gangeticus (assembly GCF_001723915.1). NCBI lineage: Eukaryota > Metazoa > Chordata > Crocodylia > Gavialidae > Gavialis > Gavialis gangeticus. The sequence goes on from NW_017728955.1 coordinate 370,399, forward strand.
CCATTGCCGGGAGGAGGGGAGTTGGCTGGCCTGTGACCTATAAGCAGGTGCAGGGCTCCTAAGCTGCTGATGCTCCAGGTCCTCTGCAAACAACCCACTTCCAGGAAGACAGAGAGGAATTACACAGATGACCTGCACCTCTGACACACCTTTCATTAGAGGGTGCAAAGCAAGGATTAAGTCTCCTTCACTGCCCTCCAGCTATGCGGACTGTCACGCCAGTCAGGCACAAAGAGGATCTTGCCCAAGGTCACCCCGTCAATCAGTGACAGTTAGTGGCAACAAGGGATGACCAGTCCCTCACATTGCAGCCTCGGTACTTGACCGTGGATCCCTTTCCTTGCCCCGCTTGGCCCCTGCTGCCTTTAACATTGCGTGTCCATACAAATCGTAGGGTCAGCAGGGACCTCAAGGCCCACCTGGTCCAACCCCTGCACGAAGGCAGGAATGCAGCTCCTAAATCACCCCTGTCCAATGCTTATCCAGCTTCCCCTTGAAACCCACCAGCAAAGTGACTGCCACCACCCCCAGTTCAGCCTGTCGCACTGCCTCCCCGCTCTAACAGCAAGGGGATTTATTCTGACCTCTCATCTTAATCTGCTTGGCTGCAATTTCAAACTAGTGTTTCGAGCCCTGCCCTCTGCAGCAAGAACTGTTGTTCTCCCTCTTCCTTATGGCAGCCTTCCAGATAGTTGAAAACTGCTACCGCGTCCCCACCTTAATTACCTTCCTTCCGAGCTAAACATGCCCGGCTCTCTCAACCTCTCCTCGTCCAGCCCCAAGACACAGAAGATACCGAAATCCAGCGCTTTCAATGGGAAAACCACAGCCAAAAGATGCAGTTGGCCCAATAAAAGAAATCGCCCACAAAAATCCTTGCCTCTCACATCCCAGCTCCTTTATTATGGCTGTCGCCTCCCTCTAGACCCTCCCCAACTTCTGCGCGTCCTTCGTCAAATGTGAAACCCGGAACCGCACGTGGTAGCCTAGTGCAGTCTAATGAGTGCTGAGTAGAGAAGTGCTATCACTTCCCACGTCTTACTGCCAATTCTCCTGTGGTTGTAGCCCAAATCTACATTTCCCTTTTTTTGCTGCTGTGTCACAGCTTGTGCTGTGCATAGGAAGAGATCAGGGACTGGAGCA
>NW_017728955.1:376541-377106 GCF_001723915.1 Gavialis gangeticus
TCTTATGCGCGTCCTTCGTCAAATGTGAAACCCGGAACCGCACGTGGTAGCCTAGTGCAGTCTAATGAGTGCTGAGTAGAGAAGTGCTATCACTTCCCACGTCTTACTGCCAATTCTCCTGTGGTTGTAGCCCAAATCTACATTTCCCTTTTTTTGCTGCTGTGTCACAGCTTGTGCTGTGCATAGGAAGAGATCAGGGACTGGAGCAGACCACTGCAACGCTGCCCAGCAAGACCAGCTTTCACGCCGCCTGCATCACAAAGCTGCACCAGGGGTGGACATAATACAAAACAATTATGCCGAGTAACTTACTCCAGAGTTTACTCCACAGTAAATCAACTCTGCATTTATGTATCTCCCCCAAGCTGCCCGCAGTAGATGCTGTCACAGCACCTCGCCCCTCGGAGGTGACAGAGCTGAGATGCACTGAGCAAACAACTACACCGGGGATGAATCAGGACCAGATGCACCACACTTACCATGCAATAAGGCACCCCAGGATAAAGGTCTCCTCCACTTATGCCATAGAGCCTGTGGCAGAAAGCCACCTTGGTTTCTCCCCAAA
>NW_017728955.1:377117-378451 GCF_001723915.1 Gavialis gangeticus
CAGCTGTTTTCCTGAGGTGGGATCTCTGCACCTGCCACAGACCCAAGTCAGTTGACTGAGTAAAATAGGTTGCATCTCCTCACCCTATATTGCATATAGAGATAACAATATCATCTTGGACTAGAGATCGGCGGAGTATAGGCCTGCAACAGCCCGGGGGCACGGGAGTGTCAGGCCACCAGGCAAAGCACCTTTTACGTTGTCTTGGCCACCTCCCAGATATGGGCAGAGGAGGCTGTGCCTTCATATCACAAGCAGCACTTTCCTTAAGGCTGTAGTCCTTAGCACTGGATGCAAGGTGGCAGGAGGTATTGAGACCTGGCTCGATGAGCTCCCTATTAAATGAACATCGTGCTGGTTGATCTTTCAGCTCAGACTACTGTGGCTCATGCTTCTACGCACAATCCTGCTGGCGGCTGGTCCACCCCAGGGGAATGGTCCAAGAGGTAGCTGGGCAGGGAGCTCTGCCAGGCCACCCTCCAAATCTCAGGGTCAGCCTCCTCCCAGAGGAAAAGGCCACTTAGCCCCAGGTCAGTCATGGACACTGTGGTCCAGCTACACTGGGGAGGCGAGTGCCAAGCTACATAAAAATCACAGAGCAGCGGGGCAGGAAGGGACCTCCCGAGGTCATGTCTAGTGCAACCCCCAAGATCAGCCCTACCCAAACCATCCCCAACAAAGCCGTCATCTGAACTCTTTGTAAAACTACCACCATCCCTGACACAGCACAAGATGTCACACCTGAACCTGCCACAGATAAACCAGGGGGATCACAGCAGCCAACGTCCTGCTTCTGCAAAAGGTTGTTAATTTGCACCCAAGAGATCTCGGGTAAAGACCATGCCCCCGCTATAGAGGAAGGCAAACCCCACCGCCCAGTCCAGGCCAATCTGATCAGGGGGAAATTCCTTCCTGACCCCAAATGTGGCATCAGCCTGACCCTGAGCGGAGGGTCAAGACCCTCTAGCCAGGACCCTGTGGGAGTGGTCTCAGCAGGAGCATTGGCACAGCCTGGTGCCCATCCCCAGCCTGGGCTGCAGCAGCACCCAACGCCTCTGGAGGAGGCTTAAAACCCCTCTGACACACAGAGCAGAAGTGGGGGTAGGGATCAACCACCAAAGCACAGAAGTCTGGGCAATCCCCATGGTAGATATGTCTAGATCACCCCCAACCATGACTGCACACTGTCCTCCCCATAGCCTTGCACTGGAGAGACCACCAGGACCTGAAGGGAGGACAGTGCATCTAAACCCTCACTCGTGCAAAGGGGCATGTTGTGAATCTAGCACTGACACCACTGAGCTCATCTCACACAGCAGCATAGAAATCACAGA
>NW_017728955.1:383451-387425 GCF_001723915.1 Gavialis gangeticus
CGGAGGGTCAAGACCCTCTAGCCAGGACCCTGTGGGAGTGGTCTCAGCAGGAGCATTGGCACAGCCTGGTGCCCATCCCCAGCCTGGGCTGCAGCAGCACCCAACGCCTCTGGAGGAGGCTTAAAACCCCTCTGACACACAGAGCAGAAGTGGGGGTAGGGATCAACCACCAAAGCACAGAAGTCTGGGCAATCCCCATGGTAGATATGTCTAGATCACCCCCAACCATGACTGCACACTGTCCTCCCCATAGCCTTGCACTGGAGAGACCACCAGGACCTGAAGGGAGGACAGTGCATCTAAACCCTCACTCGTGCAAAGGGGCATGTTGTGAATCTAGCACTGACACCACTGAGCTCATCTCACACAGCAGCATAGAAATCACAGAAAATGAGGGCTGGAAGGGAGCTCAGGAGGTCACATCTAGTCCAGCCCCCTGCTCCAAGCAGGACCAGCCCCAACTACATCACCCCAGCCAAAGCTTTGTCTAGCCGGGTCTTCAAAATCCAAGGATGGAAATGCCACCACCTCTCTGGGGAGCCTGTTCCAGTGTTTTACTACCCTCCTAGTGAGAAAAATTCTTCCTAATTCTCCCTACCTCAACTTCCCTTGCTGCAGCCTGAGCCCATTGCTCCTTGTCCTGTCGTCTGCCCCCACTGAGACCAGTCCAGCTCCATCCTCTTTGCACCCCCTGCAGGGAGGTGAAGGCTGCTATTCAATCCCCCTCGGTCTTCTCTTCTGCAGACTACATCAGCCCGGTTCCCTCCTCCTCTCCTTACCAGTCATGCCCCCCCGACCCCCAACCAACCTCCTCTAGACTCTCTCCAGTGTGTCCACATCCTTTCTGTAGTGGGGCCACAGCTGGACACAGGACTCCAGAAGTGGCCTCCCCAGTGCCGAATAGAGGGGAGGAATCACTGCTGGCACCGCTTTGACCAGTGCAGCCCCTCAGCCTGCCCCAGACCCGATCTGCCTTCCAGTTGCTACCTCTGGGCAACGAATGAGTCTGCGAGTCATGACCAAGCCCGGCCCCACCTAAGCCGCTCTGACGGGCAATGAGACTGCCGGGCTGACCACCCGTGCTTCCCGCCAAGGTGCCTACAGCTCAGCACCAACAACGCAAAGGAGAATCGCCTCCTTTTCCTCCGGGTCCAGCTCACGGAGCTCCTGAATGCCCCGATTGTTACCTGTCAGGTAAACTGATACCGCAGGACGTCAACAGCTCGGGGAGCAGCGCTGCCTCCAGCGATCCGGCGCTCGCTGGGCTTATTGCTGTCATCCGTTTCCTTAAGCCCCAGGGAGGTCTGCAGGAAGGAGGCATGCACAGGCAGCGGGCACAGGGTCAAAACCTGCTCCGCTGCCCTTGACATGGGACCGTTTTAACCACAACCTGGCTTGCTGCGGCTCAAAAGCCTCCGTGTCAGCGGACCACGATGCTCCTCCATCACCATCGTGTGGCCCTAGGGGACTCGGCGTCCTGGGAGGGGTGTGGGGACACCCGTCTCGCTGGTGGGCAGCTCCTGTGGTGCTGGGCGCACCCTGAGGTGCTGAGCAGCTGGTCCGGGAGGAAGGAGACCCCGTGCAGCCCGAGTGGGGGCATCAGCCAGGGGCTCGCGCTGGGTTTAGAGCTGGTTGGACTTGGTGACAGGAAGGCTGGGTTGTGCCGACTGATGTGGAAACTCGGTTGTGGACAACAAAAGGCAACTTCCCTCATGAAACTCTGCAGCGTGAGCCAGGCCTGGGGCCGGGGAGAGGAGCTGGGTGTACTCTCACCCTAACTGGGTTACCCGTCCCGTTCTCCCCAGGATGCCAGCTCCGTCTGCCCACTTATCCTCTGCCCTCAGCCCCAGCAGGTGCCAGCTGCTTTTCTCAAGATGAACCTATTCTGCGAGGGCCCAGGCAGCAGCTGAGGCCCTGAACTGGAGTCGAGTGGTCTGGTTCGACTCCCGGGTCTGCCATCCCACCGTGTGCAATGCCTGTTTGGGCTTTGGCTGTGAATTCACTGGGGCAGGGACCACTTCTGCCAAGGTGGCTGCTATGGCATTAGAAATAAGGGTGCTGCTAGGGTTATGCTGCCCACATCTACACATGCATTCATGCACTTTTCCTAATGCACATTAAATGTAGTACCTGCAATGTGAGGTACTGAATTGATGCACATGCGGCTGCTTTAATGCACTGTAGCACAAACGCGTGCTTTTTAGGTGGTGCTTAGTGCCCAGTAGCCTGTTTTACTGAGCATTAGAGTAATAACACACTTTTTAACATGCCACTTTAATGTGCGGTAAAATAGGCTACTGTGCATTAAAGTGCATGTGTAGACGCACCCACCGGGTTGCTGCAAGGGTCACGCTGGGTTGGGTAAGAGTGGAAGGCCCAGGATGGTGCTTGGCTCAGTGCAGTTGTGCAACTCTTAAGATCCTGGACCGGAGCCATCAGGGCTGGGGTGTGTTATGAGAAACTGAGTAACAATCACCATGGAAATTGGGTTTTGATTTTGATCCTGCAATGGAAAGCGATCCAGGCTGGTTAATCTGCCCTCGCTGGGTGCCCTGTTCTGTTGCCAGCTTGGGGTGGTGCCACAACACCCCACCCTCTCTCTAGCAGAGCAGTCGAACTCCCAGGCCCTTTTCATACTGCCTGCAAAATCTCCAGTTAAGTTCCACGGCTCCCAATCCTGGCTGGACAGGCCGGCACAAGCTCTGCACCCCCCCGACAGCAGAGCTCCTCTGGCTGCAGCAGCACTGGAAGCGTGTGTGTAGACAAGACCCAGGTGTTTCCACGCCACGTGAGCGCTGAGCGTGGCTCTTGTTACGACCAATGGGTCTAGAGCACAGCAAAAGCTGGGCAGGAGCTGACGAGATGAAGTTCAGTGCTGACCAATGCAAGGAGCTGCACCTCTGGAGGAATCATCAGAAACACAAATGCAAAATAAGCGACCCCGGGCAGGATGGCAGCACTACAGAGAAGGAACTGGATGCCTTGATAGATCACAGACTGAGCATGCTTGTGCAGCTGCACAAAAGGCACGTGCAATTTAGGGATGCATCAATAGAAGCATTAGGTGCAAGACACGAGAGGTGATAGTGCCTCTCTATTCGGCACTGGTTTGTTAGGCCTCATTTGATATTGCGTGCAGTCCTGGGCTCCACATTTTAACAAGGACATGGAGAAGTTGGGGAGGGTCCAGAGGCAGGTGAGAAAGGTGATAAAGGTCTTGGAAGGCAAGGCATAGAACAGAGGAAGAAGCCGGGCATGTTCAGTTTGCAGAAAAGGTGCTTAAAAGGGGACTCAACAGCAGTCTTCAAATACCGCAAGGGCTGCTGTAAAAAGGAGAAAAAGCACCTTTGCTCTCTTGCTGCAGAGTAGGCCATGGACCCATAGCTTGAAGTTGCAGCAAAGCAGGTTTAAGCTGAATATCCAGAAAAACGTTTTTACTGTCGGAGCAGAGAGGCGGTGGGATAGATGCCCAGGGAAGGGGTGGGCTCTGCAGCGCTGGAGGGTTCAAGAAGTCGGACAGCCCCTGGTTGGGGATGATCTACGCGCAGCGATGCCTGCAGTTAAGCCTTCCTCAGAGGCGCTGGGTACTGGCTGCAGCCAAGACTGGGGATTGAGCCTGGGCTGTGCCAATGCTCCTGCTGGGGCCTCAAGTCAGAGGGTCTGCTCAGCGTCCCACCAGTCGGGAAGGGATTTTACCCCATGTTCAGACTGATACAGACTGGGGGAGGGGCCCTACCAGCGTGCTCAGAGCAGCACCAGTCTGAATCTGCCCCCCCAGGCAGCAACTTGGGGGCTTGGCCTCTCTGGGACTTGCAAAATTGGGGTTTCCAGACTGGGAACACCAGGGACATGGGGAATCTGGGGAGTCTGTTAAAGCCCATCCCCAATGGAGGGGATGTCTGATGGTACAGGGATGGGAGCAGTTAGCCTTGTGGGGCTGCTACCCAGATTGCGGGGGGGGGGGGGGGGGGGGG
>NW_017728955.1:387517-390058 GCF_001723915.1 Gavialis gangeticus
GGGGGGGGGGGGGGTGTGCGCGCGCGCGCACAATCCCCTTCACACCCACATCACCAGGTCTTTCTTGCCCTCTTGTGGCTGATCCACAACTCGCACAAAAGGCATCCTGTTAAACTGAATTAGCCAGTGCCTGTTAACAAGGCTTGTGTGGACCGTGCAAGCTGCGGCATAACCCGCTGCGCTGGGCTGGTCAAACGACAACTTGTTCCGTCAGCACGAGGACTCCAGCTAAATCTCTTCCGCCCGCATTTTTAAGGTCTTCAAAATACCCGCTTTTACCCTAGTGTCACCAAGAGACAGGCTTTAGGTCTCCCCTGAAGCGTTCGGTGTGGAAAGCCCAGTCTAACCCCACCGATGGCCCAGGTGGGTTCGCATTACAGGTCCCCAGAACCCGTCACCTCAACACGACTCCCCCGCAAAATATTTTCAAACCACCCCAGATCTCCCAGCCCCGCCACCGCAAAGTTCCCCGTGACAGCAATGATGCATCGCAGATCCTTTGGCTCAGAAATCACGAGCCCTTACGGCTGGAGAGAAAGGAGACTCTCCATCTGCTAGCAGCGGTATAGGGACTCTGACCCTGTTACGTGGCTCTGATTCCAGCCAGCAAAAGGCAGCAGAGCGAGGACACGAAAGTAAAGTTTCGTTATTCCCCCAGTTCGCTCTTTCCCCGTGTGCTTGGCTTTGCGGCTCTCCTGGAGAATTGAATGCACCTGGACTCCAGGTCCCCCCCAAGCGCAAGAAGCAGCATCCCTATGGCCGGCCGCGGTGACGGGGGCTCCGTGGGAGCGGTGCCAGCAGATGGAGGCAGTGACTCTTTCCCTCTGTTCAGCACTGGGGAGGCCACATCTGGAGTCCTGTGTCCAGCTGTGGGCCCCCCACCACAGAAAGGATGTGGACACGTTGGAGAGAGTCCAGTGAAGGGCAACAAAAAGGTTTGGGGGGCTGGGGAGCAGGACTGGTGAGGAGAGGCTGAGGGAAATGGGCTCATTTAGTTTACAGAAGAGAAGACCGAGGGGGATTGAATAGCAGCCATCACCTCCCTGCAGGGGGGTGCAAAGAGGATGGAGCTGGGCTGTTCTCAGTGAGGGCAGATGACAGAAGAAGCAATGGGCTCAAGCTGCAGCAAGGTAAGTTGAGGTTGGATATTAGGAAAAACTCTTATTATGAGGGCAGTGAAGCACTGGAACAGGCTCCCCACAGAGGTGGTGCAGTCTCCATCCTTGAGAGTTTGAAGCCCTGGGTAGACAAAGCCTTGGCTGGAATGATGTGCTAGGGGCTGGGCCTGCTCGGAGCAGGGAGCTGCACTGGATGTGACTCCCGAAGTCCCCTCCACCCTCACTGTCTGCTTCTGTGACTCCACACCAGACGGCACCAACCACTCGGTCTTGGAAGGAAGGAGCCGGGCAGCGAACAAAGCTGGCGCTCTCCTGGCCCAGGAGGAAACTTCTTTGCAGAGACCTGAGCCCGGAAAGAGGGAAGGCACCTTCCCAGCCCAGCCCTGAATCCGCACAGGTTTGCCCACACACCCGTGCAGGTCTCGGGTCACCCGCCGGCTCTGCGGGGACCTCCACGCCGCACCGCGGCCGGGCTCACCTGGGTGCGGGAAGGACGCCGCGCTGCGTCAGCGCCACGAGGCGAGCGGGCTGATCCCAGGAGGATCCGGAGGGTGCGAAGCAGCCGGGCGGCGACGTGCTGCGTTGGACAGGGGAGAGCCCCGTTGTCTCCCTGCAGCCAGGGAAAGGCGGGAGCAGGCGACTCCCCAGGGCCCCGAGTGGGAGCCGGGAGCCACCCACGGGCGCAACTGGCCACCGAGCTCCAGCTGGGACAGGGGCCTCCTTCCCTGGGGCACACACCACCCCTCCCACACACACTCACCCCGGGACACGCAACCCCCTATCCCTAACACACACGCTCACCCCTGGGACACAACCCTTACCCCTAACACACACACATTCATCCCCCTGGGACATACAACCCCCACCCCTAACACACATGCGCACACCCCTGGGACACACAACCCTTGCCCCTAACACACACACACTCATCCTCAGGACACACAACTCCTGCCCTTAACAAACATATATACTTCCACCCCTGAGATACACAACACCCTACCCCTAACACACACAATCTCAGACCCCAAGACACACAACACACCTACTTGTAACACACAGAAGCTCACCTCCAGGACACAACCCCAGGCCCTAACACACACATACACACGCACCCCTGGGACACACAACCCCTACCCCTAACACACACAAAGTCGCACCCCTGAGATGCACAACACCCTATCAGTAACACACACACACACCCCCAGGGCACACAACCCTTGCCCCAACACCCCCACCCCCGAGATACACAACACCTTACCCATAACACACACACATACTCACCCCCTAGGACACACAACCCCTACCCCTAACAGACATGCTCACCTCTGAGGCACACAACACCCTATCTGTAACACACACACACACACTCACCCCCCTAAGACACAACCCCTAACACACACACACACGCTTATGCCCTCCTGCT
>NW_017728955.1:395058-395471 GCF_001723915.1 Gavialis gangeticus
CACAACACCCTATCTGTAACACACACACACACACTCACCCCCCTAAGACACAACCCCTAACACACACACACACGCTTATGCCCCTCAGACATAACTCCCTACCCTAACACAAGTGCACATTTATACCACTGAGACGCACACGCCCTAACACACAAGCACACATGCTCACACCCCTGAGACCCACACCCCCTACGCCAACACACACTCACACCTCTGAGACACACTGTTCCTAACATGAATGCATACACACTTACAAACCTGAGATACACAGCTCCCTACCCCAACACACTGACAAACACACAATCACACTGCTGAGATGCATACCCCCTAACACACACACACTTACACACTCACAACCGTGATGTGCACAGCCCCCTCCCCCTAACACAAACACATATCCCCACACCCCTGAG
>NW_017728955.1:400471-401501 GCF_001723915.1 Gavialis gangeticus
CTGATCCCCTTCCCCACTGGAATCCACAACCCCTACCCCTAACACACACTCTCCTGAAGCCCCCCTTAACACACATGCACACTGACAGCCCTGATAAACAGCCCCTTCATCCTAGCACATGTGCAGACACACACACCTGGCACACACAACCCTTAACAAATACGTACATATACACTCACACCTGAGACACCCAACCCCTAATGGTAACACACATACACACACCTGACACACACAACCCTTAACACACACACAGCCCCTAACACACGCATACGTCTCTGAACACACAGTCCTTTACACACACACACATACACTCACCCTGCGGCGAACAACCCCCACCAGTAACACACACACGCTCACACCCCTGGGACGTACAACCTCTCCAACCCCCCCCCCCCGAAACACACAGCTCTTAACACCCGCACTCACACCCACGAGACCCACAACCTCTACCCCAGCACATGCACGCACACAACCCTGACGCACGCAGCATTTAACACACATACATCTTATATATACATACACATATACATGCATATATACACACACACATATACACACTTTCATACACACTTTCATATATATACATACATACACACACATAATATATATATACACATACATATATACATATACACATATGTATACACACACAGAGATATACTATATATACACACATACACACACACCTACATATGCATACATACACACACACATATATACATACATGTACACATACACACATACACGTATATAAACACATACATACATATACACACACACACATATATAAACACATGCATACATATACACACACATATAATAAATACATATACATATATGTGTACAATATATATACACGTACATATATATACACACTCACAATATATATATATATACATAATACACACACATAATATACATAATATATATACACACATACATATATATACATACATATATCTACACATACGTACATTTATACACATACATACATATACATATATACACTATATATACATACACATATACA
>NW_017728955.1:406501-422756 GCF_001723915.1 Gavialis gangeticus
GCGGGCGCCGCCGCCGCCACCGCCACTCGGGGCAGCCGTTTCTGCCGGGTGCGGCCCCGCCCCGTCCCGCACGCGGCTGCTGGGGGGCGGTGTCGCCCCTCACATCCTGCGGGAAGCCCGCAGCGCCCCGCGGGGCTCCTCATCCGTCAGGGACTCGCAGACCAGGCGCGCTGGGAGGGAGCGCGGGAGTCGCGTCCAGTCCAGCCCAGCCCCTGCTCCAGGCAGGACCAGCCCCGACTGCATCATCCCAGCCGGGGCTTTGTCTGCCCCGGTCCCTAAAATCCTCCGGGGACGGAGACTGCAGCACCCGCTGCAGTGCTTCTCCACCCCCCTCCCGAGAGAGCTGTTCCTAACACCCAGCCTCAGCTTCCCGCGCTGCAGCCTGAGCCCATTGCTCCTTGTCCTGTATCTGCCCCCGCCGAGAACCGACGTGCTTCCTGCAGCCGCGGCGGAGGCCGGCTTGGTGACGCCCTGCATGTTGGCACTGAGCACTTTGGACGGTGCTTGGCACCTCCTGTCCCCAGCCCCTCGCCCCGTTGCCGCAGCCTGACACGGCAAGGTGGACCCACGCTCTGCCCCAGGACGTGGCAGCTCTTACACGCTTGACATTAACTCAGAAGCGGAAATAACTTCCAGCGACCAGATGCAGAGAAGGCTTGGCCTGGTTTTATGAGTCTGAAGAAAGAGACGTGTGTGTCCTTCTAACGGCTACGCAAGTAATAAAACAAACAGCTTCTAAGATTATTTTTTTTGCCTAGTTTGTCGGGTTTTTTCAACACACAATCTAGTAAAATAAATACAGCAAATGAAGGCACATTCCAACAAGGTTGTATTTATTTTTCCTTCCACTGAATAATATAGCCCTAGACCCCTAGCATATCAGTAAAGCTTCTAGTTTCTTTTTACCTGGAGAAAAATATGTGTTGTCTTATACGCACACCGTCTGCACCCCACTTTTCAAAATGCTAGATCCACCCATGGATACAGCCCTCTCTATCCCAGGGGCTGCTGCATCCTTCCCTACAGCTTCCTACAAGCAAACATGCCCTTGCTGGCTTGGTTGGGCAACAAGCAGATGCTTCATTTGTCCCACGATAAACCACTTTACCCTGGGGCAAAGCACGGTGCCTTTCTTAGTTGCGTTCCTTCTGAATGTCCATGGCCTTCTACAGGCATTCAGTTTCTCCTGGGAGAGTCGCTGCTCTTCCAGGAGAAACCAGGGTTGGGCTTTTTCTTGCAGAGTAAAAACGATTGCTCCAGGGGAAAAATAAGATGGGAACAAGCAGGGTGAAATCATCCCCTGAGTTTCTTTGGTGAGAGCAAATGTCTGTACGTGCTACGCTGAGTAAGTTTTCTACCAAGAGAACAAACCTGGGAGATTTCTCCCAGATTCTTTGAATGTGTGTAGGCAGTGGCCACCATCCTGGGATAATCCCTTTTATCTCAGGGCCCCTTGTCTTGTGTCCCCTTCAGACATCCGTGGCCATTGCCATGGGTGGATCTGGGATTTTGAAGAGCGGGGTACAGGTGGTGTGGTGCATCGTTACATATAACACAACACGCAACGTTCCCCAGTTAGATGAGAAGCTTTACTAACACACTAGGGGCCTCGGGCTGGATTATTCAGTTTTGGATTGAAGCTACACCAAATATAACACCATTGGTGGGGCTGTGAAATAGGAGCTTCATGACCAGGAGCAGCGAACAGGCAGCAGCAGGGCAGAACAAAGGCGAGCTGGATGGGTCGCACATCCAGGCTATTAAAAAGAAGAGTGGGTGGTTAACACCTGTGGAGTGAAGAGTTTAGAAGGGATCAGGTGGATGACAAGGAGCCAGGAAGACAAATGACTCTGTCCTTGCTGCCTGTATAGAAATGCCAGGACTTGGTTTTAAACTTTGGGTGGAGCAGGAGTCCAAGGCAGGTGCACACGGACCAGTGCACACCCCCCCGGATCCACCCCGGCTGTTGTCCCCAGAAAACAGAGGCAGAGGCCTCAGGACAAGGGACCTCCAGGCTGCGTGGGATCTTTTCAGCAGGGGTGCCATCAGGCCTACCTGGCTGGGAGGTGACTGCAGGCACCCCATTATTTCTTAATCTCGTACGGCTAGAATCAGACTTTGCATTTGTCCCTGGACAAGTTGTACCTGTGTTTATCCCAGAACAAAAATATCCTGGGATTGCCTTGTACACATGTCACCCTTCTAATCAGGGTTGAGTGAGCAGCTGGCTGCATCTGCCATGGATGCAACGATGCAATCCCAGGGTAGCCGTACAGCCATACGTTGCAATCCCTGAATGAGCTGTTACTCCCTTATCTGGGAAACATTCGTAGGCCGTATCCTGGGACAATGGACGTGGGCGTCTGTACAGCGACACTTTGCCCCAGGATAAAATGGTTTCTCCCAGAATAAATGCGACATCTGTTTGCAGCCTGTGAGAGAAGCCAGCATTTCCCCATCCCGGCTTGAGGCGGAAGAAGAGACCAGCCCACGGGGGCAGCTGGGAGATAATGCCAGCATCGAAGCCAGCCTACACCTAGCTACTTACACTCTGCGGATGGCAGCGTGAGTGAGCCCTGGGTCACAAACAGACAAACCCAGAGAGAGAGACCCAAGCCGCTCATCACACACCACAAAGGGAGTGTCTGGGAGGGATCCCTGGGGAACGGGAGCTCAGCTTAGGTTGCCCACGGGCATATATGAACCATATGTGGTCCATGGATGCACCTCCCCACGTGCGATGGGTACTCAGGCTGCTGCTAAGCGCCACTGCGTAACCACCACAGTGCAAAACAGTGACGCAGTTCTTGGGTTCAGCCTGTGCATTCGCACGGATCTCCCTCACCTGAGAGCCAGGGTGCCGGCCATGCCCAGGGAAGGATGATGTGCAGGGCTGTTAACGTCCGGTTGGCCATGCGCTGAGATGTCCCAGGGATTCAGAGGACACAAGAAGCCGCCCATCAAGTCCAAGTGCCCCATGCTGGTTTTCAAGCAGGCGGCATTTCCAAAGCTTATTTTCTCATGCCATTCACCTGGTTTCATCGCCAAGCCAGGCTTGCAGCTGGGATGACAAAGGGCACTCAGTCAGCTCCCCAAAATCATCCCGACCAGCTGATGAAGAGACGCCTACCATAACGCTGACCTTTGCAGATGTGACAACCAGGTTGGTCAAAGATAAGGAAGCCGTCACATCCAGCTAAGCCAGGAATGAGCTCCAATAAAACTGAGCACAAGGCCTGAAAGGAGACATGACAAAGGGAAGACCATGCATTAAATAACCCGAATCCGCCACATCATAGCTTTGTCTCAAAACGTTAGCTGTAACGATTGATAGGTGTTAGATGCTGTCTTGCTACAATAGATACGTTCTTGTTAAGATTCTTAGGTAAGTTGTGAAAAGAAAATGGCCTTCTCAGAGAAGACCGTCAACTATGGGAAAGAAGAAACGGGACAGCGTTGAGCGGCATTCGAGGGAAAGGAGGGAAGAAACCTCCTTTCTGCTTTCCCAAGGACATGGCTCCCAACTAGCTGACACCTTCCACGTCCACGGTTTAGTGCAGTCCCCAGAACTTCAGCGAAACCAAAAAACCTTCAATGAAACCAATTACAGACCCTGTATCAGAATATGAGAGCCAGCCACCTCTACGTATAGGATATGGGCTTGAGGGAAATTTGGAGAACTCGGCAAATTCAAGAAGACCGGCAGCTCTCTCCGCTCTTGACCCTCCCCGGCTGGTATAGGCACATGTTTTCTGTGTTGCGCCGTCACAAATAGCCAGACAGACTTTGGGGTAAGTGCTTGGTTCTGGGGTTTGGGGTATCAGCACTGGCAGTTCATGTTGTAGTAGACCTGCCTCTTCTATCAGTAGCCAGCTTGCACCGTTACCTGTAGTCCAGGTAATGCACTCAGCCTGAATTCTGCCCCCTTCTTCTCCCTGGACCTGGCAACAGCCCCTGGGAATGTAACCAGCTGCCACGGGACGTGCTAACTTCTCCATCCTGTCTCCACGTCAAGACTAACTGCCTTTCTGGAAGAGATGAGAGAGCCAAACACAGGTCATTCGGCTCCGTACAGGGGGCTGGCTGCAATTCTCTGGCTTCTGTTACAGAGTGGGCTGCACTAGACAACCGAACGGCTCTTCTGAATCTTCAAGCCTATGAATGTGCCACGAATAGCTAGGAGGGAGGAGTAAAATCGGCCCTTGCCTTGCCCACAGGTTTGAGCCCCAGCCTCCATTTGTATGCAGGGCAGTCGTGCTGACAGCGGGAAAGGGAGCCGTGCAGGATGGCGCCACACGGCTGTGGTGCGAGTAGAGGGATCGCACACACTTCACTTGAGTGCCGCAGTCAGCAGAGGGGCACCGGGATATCTCCTTGTCCAGGAGATATCTCCTTGTCCTGTCGGCACCCCGGTACCTTATACCTGCCTGGCTTCTGGGGCTGGCAAGAAACCAGCAAAGGCGCCTCCCAAGGAGTGTGCAAGGGTGCAGAGGCAGTTGTGCTGATCGAGTCTGGGGTGTTTTGCACACACTCTGGGTGTAAGTGCAGGCACTTCCCGACTTGGCCCGAGTTCAGTGTTAGCAGGGAGGAGGTATGGGGCTTTGCCCCACCGTGCTCTGGGGCTCGGCTCCCAGGGTCTCCTGCAGCTCCCCTGTGCGTGGCGCCATGATGCGTGTGACTGGCAAGTGCTAGGATTCAAAGGACCTGATCAATAATTCAGCTAAAACGCCTTTTTCAAATCCAAAGGCTAACGGCAGCTGTACAGGAACTTTAAACAAACAGTCTGAAATACTATAATAGATTAACTAAACCTCAGAGAGCAGTGTTACAATAGCTAGTCAGGACCATGTCCACACAGTAATTAGTTGCAAGCAGTCTCACTGGGCTAGTGAGGGAGACTGCAGCCATCCCGTGCTGGCTCTGGCACATCGGCTCACATGAGCCAAGAGCGTCTCTCTCTTGATATGCCCCCAGCACGGGATTAACAAGCTGGATATACCCCCAGATTCTTCACTGCATCCTAAGTGGAAACTTCACACCTATTTGTCTTGCTTTTTCCACACACCAATGCCACTTCCTTTGCCCGTTCACTCCAGATTTCCCAGGGGTCATGTCCCGGGTGTCAAGCTGGCACCATTTCTTCCAGCCTTACATCTAGATTAGCAAATCTAGCACCTGTTACACTGCTTTCCAAGCATGTGGGCACATCACTGTTCCAGGTGACCGCCTGTCTAACCTCCTGTTTCTCTGCCTCTCTCATGGGCACATACATTGTCACGCTTGTAGCTGATCAAACCTCCCATCATCTAGTCCACCACTGAACTCCTGCAGCAGAGGAGCACGGTGCAGAGAGGGCAGGGCCCCGATTACGGTCCAGCCAAGCATCTCTCTGAACTTTCTGCTTCCTTTCATTGGAGGTCTGCTCTTCGCTGCTCTCCCTGGTCTGGAAAGACACAAACAGGGGCATGGATGTGGGTCTTCAGCTCCAGGGCATAGCCTCCCCTACCCCCCATACCTCTTCCAGCAGCTCGGACAGCCCCAGCTGCTGATACAGCTCCAGCATCCCTCCATCACACCCCACCCTACAGCCCTGGTCCTCCGCAGCCACTCTCCCCTTCATCCCCCTGATCAGCGTGCAGGGGCCATGGAGTAGGTGGCAGGTGGACGTGTACCACGGGCAGTGCCAGCAGTGGCACCATATATATGTTTATCAACATAGAGACTGCAGGGGTTCTCCGCATCTCCTGCCACCAGTGCAAACCAAGCTGAGAAGCGGCTACCTGGCCTGCAAGCTGCACCGTGTGAACACAGCTACATTGCTTCCAGCTCCGAAGCTAGCCTAGGTAGCTCTGCACAGCTCTCTCCCACGCTGCAGAGACATGCCCTGTGTTGCTGAGCCACCGGCTGATTAGGTCTTCAGGTGCCTTATTATAGGGTGGGTGTGGTTGGCATTAGTGGGTGCACCGCTATAGTGGGGTTGGGGTAGGGAGAGAAAACTTGCAATGAAGGGGTGACTGAAAGTAGTAGCAATGGGAAGCAGAGACGGAGAGCAACAAGGATACATGTAAAGCCCTGCAGTTGGGATGCAATAAGGGCGTGCACAAATACAGCCTGGGGAATGACTGGCCAGGCTGCAGGGTTGCAGAAAAGGATGCGGGGGTTACTACGGACCATAAGCTGAGTACCAGCCAAGAGCGTGCTCCTGTTGCAAAACAGGCCAATAGGACCCTGGTGTGTAAATAGGAGCATCACTTGCAAATCAAAGGTAGAGATTTTGCCACTCTACCCATTATAGGTGAGGCCTCACCTGGCGTCATGTGTCTAGTTTTGGGCCCCGCACTTCAAGAAGGATGTGGACAAATTGGAAAGAGTCTAGTGCAGAAGAACAACAATTAGGGGCTTGGAAGGCAAAGCTTAGGATGAAAATCTGTTGGGGTTTTTTAGTCTGGAGATGAGTGCAGGGGGGTGGATAGCAGTCTTCACAAATACTGGAGAGGTGATGGAGATGGACTCTTCTCTGTGGCTGTAGGGCCAGGGCCAGGAGTAATGGTCTCAAACCGCAACAGAGGAAATCAAGGTTGGAGATTAGCAGGAACTTTGACTAGGAGGGTGGTTCAACATTGGCACAGGCTGTCTAGAGGACCTGTGGGATCCATCCTTGGAAATTTTCAGGAGCAGGTTAGACAGATATGTGGCTGGGACAGTTTAGTCTGGGATGATCCTGCCCTGAGCAAGAAGCTGGACTAGATGTGAGCTCCTCAGGGCCCTTCCAGTCCTATGACCCTATGGGTTGCCAGCAGGATGTCTGCACCACACAAGACCCCCAGCTCTGCTCATGTTACCTAGAAAGTCACAAGCACCATAGTGTCCGGTATCCAGGCTGTAGCCATATTGGTCTAGAGGAAAAGGCAATCAGGACTCATAGTAGAGTTGGTATCTTTTATTAGACCAAGAAGATTTTTGCATTCCCAGAGCTAAGTAGCAATCATCTGCTTCTCACTAATTGATGGGATTAGCTGTGCCAGTATAGGGCAGGGGGGGCAGCAACACACACAGTGTGCCCTGGTGTCAGCCCTCAAGCTGCATGTTTTAGTCCCGGCTGGAGGAAAACTGCCGCTCTAGGTTGAGAAGGGCTTGCAAGCATAGTCCCCACTCACTTCTCTAAAGCAGGGGTGTCAAACCTATGGACCACGGGCCAGGTCAGGCCCAGAGGTGGCTCATCTGACCTGTCATCTTCTCCCAGGGCTGGACTGGCAAAATCACCCAGGCAAATTCATGTGAAGCCCTAGCTTCTACTTGCAGCAGCTGCTGAAGCCACAACAGGTGGAGCCCACCTTCTCTAGAGCAAGTATAACCCACAGGCACGTACACAGCAGGGAATATAGCCCGTGGACCACTTTGTTGGACACCTCTGCTCTAGCTGATCTCCTTTTCTCCCCTCTGAACGTGCTCTTCTGCTTTGTGATCAATCAGCCCGCAGGTTTCAGGCTGCCACCGAAACCAAATTCCCGGACCCAATCGCAGCAAACAATGGAGGGGAAAAACCCATTTAATGAGAAAGCTTGTAATGTGTTTTCAAGCCAAATATTGACCTTGGAACAGCTCATCTCAAATCGCCTTCCTACTTCCCTGCCTGCCCTTGCAGCTCGTTCTCCCCATGCTGCCGTTTTGCCTTTCTCGCCAACGGAGCCGCAGCCGCGCTTTTGCTGATTTCCATCTGCCCCCGGCCCCATTTCTCAGCCCGTTCTGACAACGTAATTCAGAGCCTTTGATTTTCAAAGAAGCCACTGGCATTCTTGTGCACGCGTGGGAAGAATGAGCTATTATTCACCAAAGCTATTCCTTGGGGCCTGGCTGAGGGCCTGGGGATAAATGCACAATGCATTACGCAAGACGCTCACCTTGGCACCTCAGCAGACAAGCAAACCGACAGTGCTTCCGTCCGGTTTTTCTGGAGTAATCTTTCCTTGATCAATTATTAATGGTCCTGTTTCTTTCAGGCAGGCCAAGCCTGGAGACTTGAATAAGCTGCATTTTTTTCCTTCTTTAACATTGCATACGTCCTAACAGGTCCGCTGGGTTCCTGAACACACCCTTCACCATGTCAGCATCCTTATTTGCACCTGTTGCATGGCTCCTGGCACAGGCCTGGACCCCATCGGGTCACACACCGTGCACACACATGGCAGAAACGGTGCCTGCCTCATAGAAAAGAGAAGTCAAGTTGGAAGGGGCCTGCCGAGGTCACACCTAATCCAACCCCCTGCCTGAGGCAGGATGAGCCCTGTCCAAACCATCCCAGACAAATCCAGAACGTAACCGCTTTAGTACAACTAAATCGATCCAGACACAGCACACAACACAACACCCAAACTTCCCATTTCCAAGGCAGGAGGTAACAGCTGGACACAGACCAAAGAAACCATCAGTATGGACAATCCTGAGCAAAACTATAGCTGCCTTGACCCCCCAGGCAACAGCTCATGCTCAGAGTCTGCATCCTGAGGCTGCAGGGGAAGGGCAAAGGCATGGGCCCTTCTTGGTGACGTGCGTGGTTTCCATGCTACTATTTTCTCTTGACTTTAGGAAGACCTGACTGCTCTGCAGGGTCCTTGTAGGGGCTGGAGAGCTGGGCGGAAAGCCCTTCCATATGTCTGGATGCTGAATCACCACCAGGCTGAGGCAGGACAGCCTGAATAAGCAGCTCCGAAGAGCCACGCCTCACCTGGACAGCCTCGGCCTGTGCAGGGGCCTCATAACCACTGTACCCAATGGCCGTCTACCAGCCATTACTGCACCCTTCTTGTATACGCAGAGAAGTGAGGACTCTGAGACTAAGACCCACGCAGGGGGTGTGCACCCACACCCCAGGGACCTTCCCTGGGTGCCCAAACACCCCCTGGACCTTTGACAATCTCTCCCCAGTGATTCGCCCGTGGTTTGGCTCCAGAGAGTCACAGCTAAGCCAAGAATTAGACTTCGGTCTCCCCAAGGTGCATGCATTGCCCATGCCTTGCCCCCCTGCATCTGTCCTCAGGGTTTGGATAGCCCTTTTGCTTCTCTGAACAACCCCCCAGAGATAATAATAAGGGCTCGAGAGTTGCTAAGACCCTGATTGTTGGATGGAGGGTGCCAGGGTCAAAATAGCGCTTCCCCAAGGTCATGACAGGGCACTGGGAGCCCAGGAGGGAGCTCACAGGGGTCAATCAGATGACGAACAACTACGTGTCTGCATCAGTTATCCCACACATGCCAGCCCAAACCGGAACATCTTCTAGCACCTTTATATACGGGCAGGTGTTTACCAAGCCAGGTTAAGCTGGAGCACTGGTTGGGGACCTTTTATTATACATCTTATATATCCTCATCTGTGATATGTTATCTGTTCCTTTAAGTTATTTTTTCTTTTATTGTCAGTTGCCTTTCAGTGGGGAGGAAAGGCAGCATATACATCGAATAAATAAAAAAAATGGAGTTATTTGCCAAAAATATTAAGAGATGACATGATGCAAGGTGAAAGGTTTCATCCAACCATAAAAAATGAGGGCTGGAAGAGACCTCAGGAGTTACATCTAGTCCAACCCACTGCTCCAAGCAGGACCAGCCCCAACTAGATCATCCCAGCCAGGGCTTTGTCTAGCCGGATGGGATGATCTAGATGATGGATGCGTCTGGGATGATCTAGAGGTGATGCATCTGGAGCCACAGTAGGAGCCTTAGCTGCTCCATCACCAAGCCCCTGAAGGATACAAACCTAGCCTTGCTATCTTGAGTGAATTAGTGCTGGTGAGAGACACCTGCCTGGTAGCTTCATCTCCCATCCCCATTCTCCCAGTCCATCCCTTTTCCTTTGTAAACCAGGCACAGCAGGATCCTACCAGCTGGGCCCACATCACCTGCCTCCCCTGCTTTCCCCCCAAGGCAGACACAGCACAAGTTCCTGGCAAAGTCCCGGGACCGTGTTCCCTATAGCATCTTTACCTCCTATAGTTGGCATATATGATATACGCACCTCTTTCAGGGGCCCTGTACCCCATCAGTAGGATGCAGGGTGAGGTTATGGAAATGAGAAATCAGACCCTTTTATTTTTGCTCAGTTCCAGATGTGGTTTGACCCAAGAAGCTGAAATAACACATCCAAGATCACACACCCAGCATCTGCATATCATGTATATTTAAAGGTCCATTTTTAAATATGCTGCCCGAAGCAATACATACAACTTTCCAGCCGGATTTCCAGGAAGTGCCTGGGCATGTTCATGTTTCTTCCACCCAGGGGGGCGAGCCCATGGGTGTCCCAGCTGCCTGCGGAGGGTTTAGGATTGAGAGTATGACTGGGGGGTAGAAAGGTAAGAAAGATCTATTGACTTAACAAAAACACAACTACGCGTAGTAACAAGACAAACAATGACAGACAAAAGCAATTTGTGTCGGCAATGTATTGGCAGTCCTCTCTGATGCCTGATACACACCAAGTTCCTCTTTCCACAAAGTTCAGTGAGGTCTGGCATCCCTGATCAGCACTATCTGAGGGGTACCGGGAAGGACCCTGGAATGCAGTTCTTGGGCTCCTCAAGGTCCACTGATCCAGGCAACAGCTAACTAATCCTTTTCACAGAGCTGTATCTTCCTTCTGAATGGTTTCCAGATCTTCCAGCTAATTTATAGCTTCTGGAGGACACTGATAACATACGACCACTCAGATTCCTTTTACTTCTACTGTCCTTAGACTGACCAATAGCAGTACAAGCCTTGCATTCCTCTAACGTTTTTCTTTCAAGCATGCCTCCCCTAGTGAGAAGACCTACTGCCTGTTGGAGATTGGCTACTCCTTCAGTGTTTTTCTGGGATTTATCCAAGTTTCATACATTCATAGCTAAGTTAAGTCCGTCCCAAAGATAACCTGGAGTATCTCTGTGTCTGTGGGACTTAAATGCACTTACGAAACGGAAAATGACTGGCCATTCTCAGCTAAGCAACCCTTCGGCTACCCAGGCTCCTGCTGAACAGTTTAGAAAAGTAGCTCAGACATACCATTGTTCTGGTCTGAACAATACTCCGGCAGTGAACAACGAAGCATTTACGAGGGTTGGGTTTTAACTTGTGACCTCCACCAGGATGTGGAGTTATACGTGGGCAGTGTCGGCGCCTCCCGTGGGGGAACAGCCAGAGATAGTAGTGAACACCCCGCTTTCTCACAGATTACATTTATCCTTCCTTCTTTGGGAGCCTGTAACTATGCTTCACCTCCCAGAGAGCGAAACAGGATGATGCTGTATCGGGTTAATGAAATGGCATTGCCCTGGCAGGATCATAGCACTGATTTGCCTTAGGAATCCCACTGGTATGAAAGGATGAGGATAAGTGATGGAGACCTGCGGATACAGCCTTCTTCTGGTTGTATTGAAGTGGGTACAATTCCACCATGCCTTTGTGTAGATATGATTCACAAACCATGTAATAACTTTGTTCCAACCTGTAATGCGCTCTCCCTCCTGGTGGGCCTCACACCACTGCTATAGGAACAGGAGGGCCTCATACCACCAGCCATAGGAACGGGAGGAGGCAGATTCTCCCATAAACGCAGTGGCTCGAGAGGCTGAACAGATGCAGAATGCACCATTGGGGACACAAACTCGGGGGCACTGAGCTCAACGGGGTTCCCCTCGGGAAGTATGTAACAACAAATTCCCAAACAAGCAGAGCTACAACAATCACCTCTTTTCCCAGTCAGCCATTCTAGCCTTCAGGTAGTGAATGAACCCAAGGTAATACCTGGTGCCACAGGTGCACTGACAGTTACCACTTTGCTAGTCAACTATCCTGTTTCTTCTACTCAGAGACCAGGACTTCACTTGTTCTGGGG
The DNA here is from genome assembly GCF_001723915.1 of Gavialis gangeticus. NCBI lineage: Eukaryota > Metazoa > Chordata > Crocodylia > Gavialidae > Gavialis > Gavialis gangeticus. The sequence continues at coordinate 418,368 of NW_017728955.1, forward strand.
TGGCGGGTTTCTTCCAGTATGGATACTGCAGCTGGACCATGTGAAGGCCATCTGAGTGCATTTCCGGGGGATGCTCTTCAGGGTCAGGCCACTCCTTGAGGTCTTCAGGAGCAAGTTCATTAATATGTGGGTAATAAGAAGGATAGCAGACATGCCCTACCCAGGAAACACAATAAGGCATTAATAAAAAGAGTACATTCAAAACAGTCCACCACTTCATGGTGCCAATCGATTCAGACCGCTGACAGAGCAGGACTCATCTCCAGTGGCAGGCTCAATGAGGAATGGTTATGGCTGCACTTGTGGACAGATCCAATCTGTAGGAACAAGACAACAAGGAGCTTGGTTCCCGTTAGATGAATCTGACTTAAATACCCACCATGTATTATGCATACTTTTTGCTAATAGTGTCCTCTCCCATTTATCTCAAGGATACTTCACTACTACTCAATCTCCTGCCCGGAGTTTTCCCAGCTCACCACCCCTAGGTCACTCTACTGCCAACTCGCGGGGACCACCCAATCCAAAGGCATGTTGCATGCGGCTACCTCCTGGACGGGGTCAGTTATTGGCCCAATTGATAGCTCGATCCAGGTGCAAGTCCCAGTCTTTAAGAGCTAGGCCAGCGGCCAACCGCAAATTGCATTTGAGGATGCCATTGGCTCACTTTACCAATCCACTAGACTGCAGATGGTGTGGGATGTGATATGTCCATAACATGCTATGGTTCGCGGTCCAGTCATACACAAAATGGTTGTGGAAGTGAGGGCCGTTATTGCTCTGTAGTTCTATAGGTGGTGAATACACAGCTAGCAGAGTTTCCAGTGCTGCACAAGTGTCCATCAAGGGGTTAGTATTAGCATTCAAAGCTCGAAAGTCAATAGTCAGCCACCACCTTCCATTTGGCTTGCGCACTGGCCGCACTGGACTGTTATACGGAGAGTGGGTTCGGATAATAGTCCCGTCCTGTGACTGCTGACTTATGATACACTGGATAGGTTGGGTGGCCTCGGGGGGAGTTCGATACTGGGGTCTGTGTACTCCTTTCATGGGAGGCAGGGTTAGTGGGATCATGCTACATCAAGTTACAGCTGTTATAGCGGCTTCTTTTGTTTCTCGGTGAGGCACTGTGCACCCAAACTACCAATTCTCTTGTTCAGGGGCAAACCGCTGTCTTCTTAGTACATTAAGTACCAGTAAGCTTGGTCCCCCTTTAAGTATTACTGCTGCCGCTGTTACCTTAGAGCCATTAGGAAACACGAAGGTTGCTCATGCCAGATATCATGGTGCCTCCGACTCCAATTACTTGATAAGGGGTTCCTTTCTCCCCCTTCCAATCTGCAGAATCTAAAATGCACATCTGGGCACCAGTGTCTAATAGCATATCAACTGACTTTTTAGTTTTACCTAACTGAATCTGTACAGGTATCCAAATTCTGCATTTGAACTAGCCAGTCTATTCCTGGCTCTTCTGGCTTGGACTTCTGCTGCTTTTGAATATTTTTAATCTCCGCACGGGTGAAGGAATGCAGCTCTGTTCGGCGATTCTCTCCTTGCGGCCTTGAATGAGTTATCACCATGGGAAAAACTTGGCTGAGTTTCTCCCTCGGGGCGGGGAAGGCGTGGCTAGGTTCCTCCCTCTGGGCAGGAACGTACAGGGGTGTTTCAGGACCAGGCTCGTCATCAATCTCCTCCACTCCGTCAGTCTTATCCCTTTGATCTTCCCAAAGCTCAACTTCTGGTTTATCTCTATACAGACACTTGTGGGAGGATGGCTCCACAGCCTGTGCTAACTGCACTCTCTTCTGGGGGGAAGCAGCCACGTGGGTGATCATAATTTTTCCTTCTCTCTGTTCTAATGTCTCCAAGCAGCTCTGCGCAGCTCGCACCACCTCACAGTTGGAATCTCTCATGTCTTTTAACTCCTTACTCAGCCGGGTGACCTCCTCCCGGAGCCAGCCATTCTCTTCAGCCCCTAACCACAGGCATGTTGCCAGCAGCCACGACAGGCACCCCTTCTCAGGCTTACCCCAGGCAGCAGCAGCAAACCCAGCCCAATGATCGGGTACAGTTCCCGGGTCACTCCAGGCAGGTCTCAACCTATCCTTATCCCATCTGGGATTCTCCATCCCTGTCACCTCCTTAAGCAAAGCCACTAACGGGGCCCACGCAACTCCTTCCATTCTGCCCTTTCTCTCCAGACCAGAGCCTCTCAATCCTGTTTGTGACGCCAATTTAGGTCCCAGCCGCCTGTGGAGGGTTTGGATTGAGAGCGTGGTCAGGGGTAGAAAGGTAAGATTTATTGACTTAACAAACACAACTACGCGTAGTAACAAGACAAACAATGACAGACAAAAGCAACTTGCATCAGCAACATATCGGCAGTCCCCTCTGATGCCTGATACACAGCAAGTTCCTCTTTCCACAAAGTTCAGCAAAGTCAGGCGTCCCAGATTGGCGCTGTCCGAGGGGTACCAGGAAGGACCCTGGAATGCAGTTCTTGGGCTCCTTGAGGTCTACGGGCCCACTGATCCAGACAACAGCTAACTAGCCCTTTTCACAGAGCTGCATCTTCCTTCTGAATGGTTTCCAGATCTTCCAGCTAATTTTTAGTTTCTGAAGGACACTGATAACGTACGACCGCTCAGATTTCTTTTACTTCAACTGTCCTTAGACTGAACAATAGCAGTACAGGCCTTGCAATCCTTTGATAAGGTAATTTTAACTGCGCCACAGGGCCTCACTACTTCTAGGCTTTGCTAAATTTACTAGGCCTTACTTTATACAAGGCCTCACTACATCTTAAACTTTAATTAGGCTTTTAGCAACAACCCATAGCTTAATATCTAAACAAATACAGAAAAACACTTGGTCTAATCTTCAGCAAGCATCTTTATCACTCAGGCATACCTTTCAGCCGTCACATGCGGGCTCTTCGGGGAATGTCAGTGTGCACTGAAATGCCTCCTGAAAGGCGTCTAGGAAAGGCTCTAGGATTTCATCCACTGTGACATGCCTCTGAAGCTCCTCGCTCAGGGAGGTGACACCCAGCCCTTCCAGTCCACAAGGAACGATGTGGTCGAACCACCTGAGGTCCGTGCAGCAGTTCAGAGCCAGGCCATGGGAGGTCACGTGCCTTCCGCAGTGGACACCTGGAAAGCAAATTATACCCGTTAGTCTGGGAGCAACCCCATGGAAAGCCAACAGCTGCCAGCACAGGCTGCGTCTATATTCCACAGCTTTGCTAACATAGCTGTGGTGGTCAGGAATGCAAAAGAAATCACACCCTTAGGGACACTGCTGTGCCAGTTGCTCTCAAGGGGGCAAGGCGGGTTAGCAGAGGCGCAGCTCATCCCCAGCACCAGCTGCTGCTGACTGGGTGCAGCAGCACAGGGATTTACAATGCGTAGCCATGGCACTGGGAACCTCCCTCAGACAGGTGCCCTGGACCTGACTGACCTGGGATGCCCTTGGGGTGCAGGCCAGGCCCAGCCCGCGGCCTCAATCCTGCACTCAGAATCACCCACTCCCCACGTCCACCCCACAGCACCACTGCCCAAGCGCCAGCAGGGACCTAACCCCCACAGCCTCTTGCCCTGCCCCACCCCCGGGGCCCTTGCAACTGGGAATATGGGGCTCTGCTGTCCCTTGTAATGTGGCATACAGGGCGCTGCATCCAGGTATATGGGGCCCTGCCAGCCCCTGTAATGGGGCACACAGGAACCAGGTACATAGGGCCCTGCTGTCTCTTGTAATGGGGCACACAGGGCCTTGCAACCGGGTATATGGGGCCCTGCTGTCCCCTGTAGCAGGGCACACCAGGTACACGGGGCCCTGCTGGCCCTTGTAATGGGGCGCACAGGGCCTTGCAACCCTTTGCAACGGAGCACACAGCAAGCAGGGACACAGGGCCCTGCTGCGCTTGTAACGGGGCACACAGCAACCAGGTATGCGGGGCCCTGCCGTGCCTTGTAACAGGGCACACGGGGCCTTGCAACCAGGCACACGAGGCCCTGCTGTTCCTTGTAACAGGACACGCAGCAACCAGGTACACAGGGCCTGGCTGTGCCTTGTAATGGGGCACACGGGTCCTTGCAAGTGGGTATGTGGGGCCTTGCTGTCCCTTGTAATGGGGCACACAGCAAGCAGGGACGCAGGGCCCTGCTGTCCCTTGTAACAGGGCACACTGACTCTTGCGACCGTGTATATGGGGCTCTGCCACCCCTTGTAATGGAGCACACAGCAGCCAGGCACACGGGCCCTGCCGCGCCTCGCAAGAGGACGCACAGGCCCTTGCAGGCGGGCACGCGGGGCACGCGGCAAGCAGGGACACGGGCCGGCCGCGCTCTGGGGCCCTGTCAGCGCTCGTGACGGGACGCAGCAGGCGGG
>NW_017728955.1:423189-426894 GCF_001723915.1 Gavialis gangeticus
GCGCCCGGCGCCATCCCGCCCGCCCCGGAAGCGCCGCGCGCCCGCCTACAAACGCCTCCCCGGCTCGGGCCGCAGGAGCCAGCGGGGCAGGCCCCCCCTTCCCTACCGGAGCCTCCAGGCCGGTCCAGGGCCACAGCACCGCACCCGCGTCAGCCGGGGTCGAGGTGCGGGGATGCGGCCCCCGAATTGCCCCAGGCTGCGTGGGGCAGAGGGGCATCTGGCAAGCCGCCGAGCTAAGGCCTTGAGGGGCTGCCCGCCTCCCCCCTGCTGAAGGGTGTTAGTAGGAGCGTCGCCGGCAGGCTGAGGGAAGCGGTGAGGCCGCATCTGAGTCCTGTGTCCAGTTGTGTTACCGCTGTCTTCAAAAGCAGCAAAAATATGGGGGGGTGTTTGGCTCCTTAAACAACAGCGAGACTGTCGGCAGCAGACCCCCACATCCTGCACCCCGCGCCCCCCTCGGCACCGCTGTGTGAGCCAGCCCAGCTGTCCCTGCAAACTGGAGCTAAGGAGTTTTGGTAAAAAAACCCTCGATCCTCAGATGATCTCACAGCCACAACCCTCCACAGCACTGTTGTAAGCATTTTAGGAAAGTCAGGCTGGGGGGTCGTGAGGTCTTTTAGTCTTGCCCCCTGCTCAAGGCAGGATCGTCCCTGACTCAACCATCCCAGCCCCGTGTCTGTCCAACCTGCTCTGTACTAGACTTTCTCCATCTGTCTGCGTCCTTCATGAAATCAGGGGCTCAACCCTGGACGAAGGTGAGGCCTCACCAGTGCCGATTAGAGCAGCAGAATCGCTGCCCTCAACTTGCAAGTGATGTTCCTGCTGATACAGCCCAGGATGATGCTGGGGGCTTTTTTTTCCAGCAAGAGCACACTGTATTGCAACAAGAGCTCGCTGCTGGCTTATATTCAGCGTATATGGGGCCCTGCTGTCCCTTGCAATGGGGCGCACAGGCTGTCGGTCCATTGTAACCCCTGCCGGGTCCTTCTCTGCACTGCTGAAGCCCAGCCAGTCCTTCCCTAGTCTGTGTTTGTGCTTGTAATAATTATCTCTGAGATCATTTATTTTAAAGGACGGAGCAGGGGCTGCTCTGTTAGCCATGGCGGGACCTAGAGAAAATAACACACCAATCCAGTCTGAACTTCTAATTGCAGTTCCGGCTTCCCCGGAGTGCTAATGACTCAACCGTTGCAAACACAGTGAACGAGACTCCGCTGCCCGTTGTCAAGCCGTGGTTTAAAGCTATCAGGGAGATTAAAAATAAACACTACAATGTACACAATTAATATTTATCAGGTAATCCGCCAGGGTCATAAATACTTGTTTTTATGAGAAATTGGACTTCCTGGATGTCTGCACTTTGTCACTCATTAGCTTTCCATCAGACAAGGTGCAAAATCTACTGTGTGGTTATTTGCAAGGAAGGCAAAAGTGAGCCATAAAAGGCACTTCTGTTCAGTTCCTCTCCTGTTAATGTAACGAGGGTCCCTGGTATAACCTGGGAAACCGTGTCATCACGTCCAGCGGTCCATTCAGGATCCAGACTCTTTCCTCATTGCTGTCCTTAGCATGAGGACACAGCCCCAAGATCATTGACTGAGCTCAGTCACGGGCTTCAGTAGAGTTACTCCAGATTTATAAACTGAAATCCAAGTCCAGCTCACTTTGTCCGCCCTCGGGAGGACAGTTTTGTGTACTGGACCAAGGGGAAGAGAGAGACCGAGTGTGTGCATGTTTGTGTGTATCGAGTGATTTCCTTTTCTGTGATTAAGCATCACGTTCTTGCTGGACATCAAAGCCAAATGCTCTTCCTTTTTGGCTCGCAGTGACAGGGCATGCGTAAGATCAGGAACATGGTGTGTAATGGCTCCGGGCTCCTTTGTAAATAAGACGACGAGCATGAGTTTAGTCGTGTACCTCCAGTATTTACTCCCAACATCCTGCTTTTGAAGCAGAGAGGATATGGAAAAGCAGCACGGAGGGTGACCGTAAATGGCTCCACGTTTCTCCAAATAGAAGAGCAGGAGCCTTTTCAAAAAAGGCTTGCACCGCATTGCGTTAGCTGCGCGCGACAGTACGTTGCCTTTTTCTAGCGCCCTTCCGATTGAGGCACTTAAAGCACTTTTGGAGTCTCTTGTTATTTCTGGGATATAACTACATAGGGTTGCATTGCAGTAGGCACTGGACAGGAGAAGAGGACAGGTCCCATCCTGAAGTTTTTGGTCGCACCATCCAGCATCCCCGAGCTGCTAAGAATCGGACAGGACAAAAATAAGCCTGCCTTTCATGGTAGATTAATCGCACGATACATCGTGAGCTTCCCGGGGTGGTAGGAATGCTGGTCTCAGCAGAGATCATGGAAATCCAGGAGTTTCTTGGTGGGGGCAAGAGGCAGAACCACTATTGCGCATTCATTCACCCCACGATACATCCCTGTGATGGAAGCAGAGGGAAACAAGGACATCCACGCTGGAGGCCAGCCTCTGATCTGCACACACAGGCAGCACAGGTAGTTAAAGAAACTCCCCCAACCCAGGGTTGCGAATCCCACCCCCCGCGCAGCAACATGCCCTCATTGCCAAAGAAAGTGCGCATCCACGATCGGAGGGAGGAGGTCAGACCTGGGTATGAATGCCCTCGCTTGTCTTCCTTCCTGTCACCACCACCACGGCAGGCTTCTGGTCCATTCTGGGCCTGAGAAGGGAAGCCACTGAGCTCCTCATGTTGAGATCCCTGGCAAAGGAGGGTGCTCACAGCTCCCAGGATCAGTCCTTGGATGCATTGCGTCACTCCGAAGTGGTGTAACACAACAGTGGATGAAAGGTCTGGGGTCTGTCCACAACCCCGTTGGTCAGAGATCCCAAACCTCTACACTGGCTTGGCCAACAATGGTGCCAGTCCATGCTAACTGTCATGGTCTTTTTGTAACATTGATACCCCCCGCTGGGAGCTGGACTGAGATCCCCCCACACTCATTTCACATCTGCCACCAATGCCATGCAATAGCTCAGCTGTAAGTGAAAGGCTCTGTCCTGTTTCTGGGCCCGCAAGCCATTCCCTCCCATGCACCAGCATTCCCCATCTCCACTCCTGTTGCAGTTGCATTATCACTGTATATGGTGCCACTGCCTTTACAAACCCTCCTTCCTAATGTGTTCCAGCCCTTGGGCCATGCCTTGTGCAGAAATAAAGGCCTGGCTGTATCCCATTGACCCTGGTCTAGGGTCCCGATCTTTTCCCGCCTCCCCTCCCTTGACTTTAATGCAGTCCATTTGCAAAACGAGGGCCTACATATCTCCACCTTTGGAAGGAGCTATTCGGGTGGTGCTTTTCTCCCAGAGGTCATTCTCCTTTGGAGAAGGTTCAGTTGTTTCCTTTTGCTTCCTGCCCCCTTTGTAATGTTGGTCCCGGGGCCTTCATAAATAAATGACTCCAGCCACAAGTATGGGAACCAGTGCTGCTGAGACTGGCGGGCACAGAATAAATAGTGTGACCATAAAGTAAAACTATGCATGGATTGGCATGAGCAGATTCAATAGAAAATAAAATAAGATTTTATTTTATTTTATTTTTATTTATTTTATGGGCCTAGAGTGAGTGGGAATTTAGTTAGGGAGCTTCTGGAGGGGCTGGACATTTTTAAGTCAGCTGGCCCGGATGATCTTCACCCTAGAGTCCTGAAGGAACTGGCTGGGGTCATTGCAAGTC
>NW_017728955.1:427522-429984 GCF_001723915.1 Gavialis gangeticus
CTTCCAAGTGAGGTGGTGCAGGCTCCCACCCTGGGGGTTTTTAAGAGGAGGTTGGATGACCACCTTACTGGGGTCATTTGACCCCAGTGCTCTTCCTGCCATGGCAGGGGGTCGGACTAGATGATCTGCTCAGGTCCCTTCCGACCCCAGAAACTATGAAACTATAAAATAAGATTCAGAACTGCAGATTCAGCATAATGCACCTCCTTCACACCTTCAGTTCAGAGTAGGGAGCCATTCAAACTATACCTGCCCCTTGTTTAGATGAGCGAGGGCTGGTCTGACAACAGGGCTCAAGCAGCCATGGGCATGGTATGGCATGGCATGGCATGGCACGTCACGGCATGGCATGGCATGGCATGACCATCACGCATTTGATCCTAAGCCAACTGTACTAATAGGCTCATTGACTTTGAAGGCAGCAAAACTATTGCCCATGGGTGTCTCCTCCAGCTGCAACCCAGCCCTGATTTCACTCATCTGTAATAGTCACCTTAGGGTGCTCCCAGCCCTTCTCACATCACACAATGTGCCTCGTGACCACCTCTCCCTAATTTTTCAGTGCAGACAGACTTAGAGCCAAGTTGCAAACTGCCCCCACGTGAGAAATCTGCAAAGGATATGTTGTCCATTGGCACTGGCTCCTGACACAGATTGCAGACAATTAAAATTGCTCATGCTCAGCAGTTCTAGTCGTAAGCATATTGATGCCGTTTAGCACGTTCTACTCTGAGGATTTCCCAGGCTTCTGGGTTTGCTGTTCTGACCCTGCATTTTGGCTCCATGTGTCAGGGGGTTTTCAAGCCTCCCCCAGAGGCGCTGGGTGCTGCTGCAGCCCAGGTTGGGGATGGGACTGGGCTGTGCCGATGCTCCTGCTGGGACCAACCCAAAGGGTCCTGGCTAGACGGTCTTGCCCCTCTGCTCAGGGTCACACCGACGCCATATTTGGGGTCAGGAAGGAATTTTTCCCCATGGTCAGATTAGTATGCACTGTGGGGGTTTTTTGCCTGTCTGTAGTGGAGACCATGATCTCTCCCTGGGACCTCTTGAGTACATATTAACAACCTTTTACAGCAGCAGGATGCTGGCTGCCACAGTCCCCCGGCTTCACCTGTGGCAAGTTTGGGCATGATGTCTTGTGTTGTGTCGGGGTTGATGGTGGCTTTAGGAAAAGTTTAGATGCTGGATGTGTTGGGGATGGTTTGGATGGGAATGAGCCTGCCTCAGGCAGGGGGTTGCATTAGATGTGACCTCTGGAGGTCCCTTACAGCCCCGCTGCTCTGATTCTCTAAGTTATAGACCCTGACATAGGGCAAGGGTTGCTGCAGTTTAAACCTCGCTGTTATGCTGAAGCCTGCACTGATCTCTGCCAGTTGCTATTTGGAATGAAGGCCAAAGCCCCTTCTTAACCTCTTGCTAATATTAGCACATGTTACACAAGAGAGGAAGTAAGTTGGAGGGCCAGCGGGTGCATTCAGCTTGGGAAGCCCTGTGCGTAGCTGAAATAAAATCCCTAAAGTTCAATCTTAACTAATTACCGCCTCCCAGGAGCTCTGGCTCTAACTGGTTCTCAGAGGTCCCGAAACAAAGGAATTTCTCAACGTCTCTCACCCAGTAACACCTCCCCAGTGCAAACAAGCTCATTAGCCAGACTCTGGTTGCAAAGGGAAGCAGCTTTCTAATGCAATCCACTGAGAAAAAAACAGGAAGAAAGCTTAATGTGAAGCTTCTGCCTGGCATTTTCTGACATGCCTTTCTTTCTGCTTCGGGGTTAAGACGGTACTGCTGCACTAACCGAGTCCGTCAGGGCTGTCTAAGCAGCTCCTAGCCATTTAAAAATGCAGTGTCCACAGGGTGAATTCAGCTGCACCACTGGGTTAACTGGACTGTAATCAATTGATCTCCCATAAGCAACACTTTTACTTGACCTTTGGCTCCAGAGGAGCACAAGGGTTGGGGCTTCTTAGCAGTCTTCACGTATCTGAAGGCTGAGTCCAGCGAGGATGGAGATCGGCTTTTCCCTGTGGCGGTAGGGGTCAGGGCTAGGAGCAATGGTCTCAAGCTGCAGCAGGGGAAATTTAGATTGGAGATGAAGGGAAACTTTCTGACTCTGAGGGTGGGCAAGCACTGGAACAGGCTGTCCAGAGAAACGGACAAATCTCCATCTTGAAAGTTTTCAGGAGCAGGTTGGACAGACACGTGGCTGGGATGGTTTAGGTCAGGGATGATCCTACCTTGAGCAGGGAACAGGACAAGATGACCTTGGGAGGTCCCTTCCAGCCCTGCTTTCCTGTGATCCTAAGGGTCTATGTATCTCTGACATCCAGAATTAACCGTTGCTTGGAGTGGAGGCTTCTTCAGAGACTCCTGTGTCTTGGGCAACGATGACAAAGTCTGCGTGACTCTCTGCCTTACGTGTCCCGGTAGGAGCTGCCAATTTGACTTGCAAATGGAGCAGCTGA
>NW_017728955.1:429995-431389 GCF_001723915.1 Gavialis gangeticus
CTGCTTTCCCTAATGACCATGAGCTAGAAAAAGAAGAGTCCACGGTGGTAAGTAAAGATGCAGATGTGCCTACAGCATCAGGCCTGTTTTTGGTGTTTTTTTATATCGGTTAGCCCTAGTCCCTGTTAGACAAAGCTCCTGCCCCTCCCAGGATCCCAAGTGCATAGACCCATGTACCAAACTGTCTGCTGTGAAGGAGCCTGGGCCGTGCTCTCCAACAGGGACTTCAGTGGAGCAAAAGCTTTGCACAACCCCTTTGCACGGGAGGGAAGTTCACCCGCTGGCAGTTATGCTTGCGCCAACAACTGTCTTTGAACGTGCACAGTGGGAACACAAGGTCATACCCCCAGTGCCAGCATGGCTGGAATTGCACATCCTCCTCACAGTGATAGAAGTGATAATTTAGGACATGACCTTACTCTAGAAAAGTACAAAAGTTGATTATTGGGAGATGGAGGAGGTTCCTGGTCCTGGGGGAATGACCTAAAACTATACCCTGCTGTGGCTGGGTGGTGTGGTGGGGATGCTTGTAGGAAGGTGGCTTCCAGGAAATGCCACACCAGTGCCCCCCAGTGAAGGGCAAGTATGGGGTGCCAGAAAGCCTTGGCTCAGGTTGCCTTTTGGGTGACTGTGGAGGGGAAAGGCTAGGGGAGAAAACCCTGACAGAAAATCACAGGAGCCCAGTGAGAGGGCAGCGTAGTGTCCAGTGGCCATGTAGAGTAGGGGCTGAGGGGGCCTGAAGGACTGCACATGGGCTGAATGGAGTAGCCAGTGTGGAGACCCTAGTGAAAGAGCATAAATGGCAGCCCTAGTGAAGGGGAATGAGAGGAGGCCCCAGTGAGAGGGCAGGAGGTCTAGGCACATCTGAGGACACCTGAGGCAGAGTTTGTACTTTGGATGTCATCTGCGAGGCATGGGGCACGGTATAAGGGGAGGTTTGGATCTGCGCATAACACCCTTGGCATCGGGGCATAAAATGGGCAGCCTCCCACCTTATTACATAGTCTTTTATACATCAAGGCATGGCAGAAAAGACAGGTGGGCAGGCCGACTTGGTGACCAGCCTCGTGACTCTTCCCTGTCACAAAACCTTTTACACATACAGAACAAAAGCAGGATAGCACTGGGGGATGCCTTTGCCCAATAAAAAGCATAGTGGCACTGCTCACTGTTGTCTGGACTGTGGCCTTTTTCATGCTGCATATATGGCTGGGCATGTCATATGCTCCCTGATGCTTGAACACTTCCAGGAGAGGCCAGCAGTGAGGAGGCTTGGAGCGGGGGCTTCTTCAGAGACTCCTGTGTCTTGGGCAACGATGACGAAGTCTGCGTGACTCTCTGCCTTACGTGTCCTGGTAGGAGCTGCCAATTTGACTTGCAAATGGAGCAGCTGA
>NW_017728955.1:431453-448816 GCF_001723915.1 Gavialis gangeticus
TTCCGACCCTAAATCTATGAAACTATGAAACTATGAAGGGGGGTTGCTTACGGATACTAAACCAGCCTCTGACTGCCACAGCCTACAGTGAAGGCCATTTGGACTTGCATGTTGGAGCATCAGCAGAAAGCCAGTGAGATGGGAAAATGGGGCATAGAGCCACTGTAGGGTCTTCTGAGGCTGTCACCTTTTGCCCAAATGTAATGTGTGCTCATGCGTTTGGATGTCAGTGATGCTGAAAAACCAGACCAAACTAGTGAAAGGATTTGTGACAAATCTATTCCCTTTTTTGGTGAATTGGACCTATTGCAGCATGTGGCTGCAAAGTGCCTGGGCAAGTGCTGCATGTTCTCATGGTGCCTGAGGGAGACCTGTTCTGCCAAAAAGTCCCAGGGACCAGCTGCAACTTTCACTGAAGGGAAACGTTCAGTCACTGCAGTGCACGAATGGACCAAAATCAGACCCACGCCAAACCAGCTGCTGCTCGGGGGACACGGTGTCCTCACCTGCAGACAGCTTAGCGGGGCAGGGAGTGCCATTCAGTGAAGTTCAATGGACTTGGGACATTGTCTGGGCTATTGCTGCCCACCTTACACTTTTCAGTTGTGGGAAGGAGGGTGATAGGTGCATACGGCTCTGCATTTGCTCTCTGGTTGAAGCTAACGCCAGTATGTAGGTCAAAAACCTACCCAAAGGTTTTGTCATGTCCTTGCTGATACCAGCAAGATGGTGGCCTCCATTTTACTAGCCGGAGGGTTGAGACCCTGCTTCTTCAGTCCACTGAACCTCCTCTGTCCTCTGCCCTTGCTAGGTCAGATAGCATCCATGAATGGGGTACGCTTCCTTCCAAAGCAAGATCAGGCCACCGGCTCTTAGGTCCTCTTTGATCAAAATTCACTGAGTTTGGGGATCTTCCTTGTACTGGTCGCTCAGGCCCAGAATCGACCCGATTCCTTTTACAGTCTTCCTTCCATAGGTGTTAATGACCCTCTCTCCTTTTTAATGGCCTTTGTCTTCAACTAATGAAGCTATTCTTCCTTCTGCAATTCTGCTGCCTAGTGATGCAGCCCATATTTCAGCCTGTTTTTAACTCTAGCTAAAAATATTAAATCAGATGTGAAGATAACTTTCAGTGAAGCCCAGCTGATCAAAAAGGCTTGACTTTCTTTTATGAATCGGAAAAAGAGATGTCCATCTCATTTCTAATGACTGCAGGACTAATGAAACAAAATCTTTTGATGACTCTTGCCTAGTTTGTGGTGGGTTTTGTATGCATAAGATAGGATGTAGCAAAGTAATGCACATTCCAACAAATTTATATTTGGTTTTGCTCCCATCGTAAACTGAATAATCTAGCCCTAGACCACTAGCAGATTAGTAGAGCTTCTATTTTCCATTTAACTAGGAGTTGTGTTATAGGTGATGATGATGCATTACGCCACCTGCACCCCCTTTTTCAAAATCCTAGATCCCATGCCAACCCCCGATACAAGCTCTTCCATGATCTGTCTTATAGCTCATAGTGGCATAAGTGAGATCAGAATCAGGCCTTGTGCCTTCATTGGCCCCTTCCCACATCATCAGCTCATCAAATGTCCTGAATCCTGCTCCTTTTTTGCCTTAACATTAATTGGCAAAACCAGGACATCCACTACACTGGACTGTCTAGGTGTAAATGCAGCTCCCAGGCGTGAAGTCCAAGGTCAGGAAATCATCCACAAGCCTCTGAACAGGAAACTAAACTGAGGAAAAAACAAAAGATGAAAAGAGGCCATAAAAAAAGTGATGAGCTATGTGTTAAGCTCCAAGTATTCCTTCCGTAAACTCAGCCCCAGCCTCCAGCCAAGAGCAACAGATCTTGGTGCAAGAATAGTTACAATACGGCTCAGATGGAGGGAGAGCGCACAATAGGAAGAGGATGTATACGATTTTATTATCAGCAAAACAAACTGGATGCCAGCTGACTAATGCAGTTGTTGTGATCACCAGGAAGAAGAAGTCTTCTCCAATGTGCCGGGGGGTCATGTGCGTCACGTGAGTTTATTTTTAAGCCCCGGCCAATGTGTGCAATTTCCTTCCCTGACTCACTAGGTAAAAAATGACGCATTCAAGCGCGAGATCTGTATCCGCTCTGAGTTCCCAGAGAACGACTTTCACCCCAGGACAGAGGGCATCACATTGAATACGGCCCGAGAGCTGGTCAGGCTTCCTTTCTGTGACCCTGGCATGTCATGGGTGCAGCTCAGCCAGCACGAAGACATGGAAACCTATCTGTGTTTTCATTTCAAAGGAGAAGATGAAATAACTGACAACATCTGGATGGATCTCTCCACTGCCTTATCTTACTTCTTACTTCCACGTGCTACTTGCCTATAAATTATACTGCTTCACACGTGAATGGGCCTGAATTTTTCAGGGGGCAGAACCTGCTTGTAAGGTCATTTCCTGGGCATTAACAAAAATATCATTATAACTTGCACAGTTTTGGCAAAAAGACTGCATGCCCTTCTCCCGGGAGTAGCATGATAGTCTGCTTAGAAATCCAGGGGTACTGAAAAGGACCTGGGGGTGACAATGGACAATAAGCTGAAAATGAGTCAACAGTGTGCCTTTGTAGCCAAGGTTGATGGCATCCTGGGCTGCATTGGTAGGAGTGTTGCCAGCAGATCAAGGGAAGTGAGTCTTCCCCTCTATTCAGCACTGGGGAGGCCACATCTGGAGTCCTGTGTCCAGTTGTGGGCCCCCCACTACAGAACGGATGTGGACATGTTGGAGAGTCCAGCGGAGGACAATGGAGATGGTTGTGGGGCTGGGGGACAGGACTGGTGAAGAGAGGCTGAGGGAGCTGGGCTGATTTAGTCTGCAGAAGAGAAGACCGAGGGTGATTGAATAGCAGCCTTCACCTCCCTGCAAGGTGTTGCAAAGAGGATGGAGCTGGGCTATGCTCAGTGGGGGGCAGATGACAGGACAAGGAGCAATGGGCTCAAGCTGCAGCAAGGGAAGTTGAGGTTGGATATGAGGACAGTGGTGAAACACTAGGACCGCCTCCCAGGCGGTAGGCTCTCAAACCTGGGAGGTTTTGAAGACCGGGTAGACAAAGACTTCTCTGGATGCTGTAGTTGGGGCTGGTCCTGCTTTGAGCAGGGGGTTGGACTAGATGTGACCTCCTGAGGTCCCTTCCACCCTCATTCTCTATGAGTCTATAATTTGATTAGCCATGATGTCCGCTAGCCCGTTATCAAGTGTAGCCACTAAAGAGTGCTGCTGCCCACAGCACTGTTTGTTGAGTGGGAGCGATGTGTAGTGGTGAAGAAACGCTCTCTTGAGGGAGGCTTTGGGAGCTAGGACCATAAACTGCATCTTACCGGAGGGCCGGGTGGCAACACGGCAGGGCAGCACCTGTAAAATACCCGAGTTGCAACCTCCAGAGCAAGGTGAGTATAGGGCACTGCAAAACCCTATTCCCCCCCAGCTTTGTGGTACTCCTTGGCTGGAGACAGGCATCACCATGACAGAAAGGCGCCGTCATGAAGGCATTAGGCAGCAGCTGTTCTTATCTCTTGCTCTCTTCCATTGACTGTCAAGGCAGCAAACGTGGGGACTCAGTCTGGCCTTTGGATTCAGTCTCAGTGGTCTAAAGTGGGGTGGTAGGTCTTGGGTAGCCTCCACTCCTCCATACTCTTGCTTAGGTGAATGCATTGAATGTCTTGGTGTTATGATCATAGACCTCTTATGTGCACACCATGATCCAGAGGACCGATGGTTGCCTACTACAGGTGAGTTTGCTCATTGCCTTTATCTCTGGAGGTGGGGGATGTGATTCCTGAGGACCAGACATTGGCGTTTTGGCTGAGAGGCTGAGAAAGGGGATGTCTACACACCATTTGTGTGAAATGACTCTTAGAGTATGTCCTGAAGGTTCATCTCTGCTTTCTCCTGCCACGGGCAGCTGATCTGCAAAGTCCCACAGGGGAACACAGGGAAGTTGGGCTGGAAGGGACTTTGCGAGGTCATTTAGTGCAGCCCTCTGCTCAAGGCAGGATCATCCCTGACTAAACCATCCTAGCCCAACATTTGTCTAACCTGCTTTTGAAAGCTTCCACGCATGGGCGTCTGGTGCCTCCTGAGTCTGGGGGGGCACCAGATCACCAATGGGGTGGGGTGGAGGGGTCCTTCAGCGGCCCATCACCAACTGAGGGGGGGTCCTCGATCCAGCAATGAAACCAGAAGTGCACTTCCAGTTTCATCACTGGTGCTTCCAGGGGGTGCACGGCCGATCTCGGGGTGCATGTGAACCCACGTGCACCCCCTACACCTCGCCAGTGCTCCCAAGGATGGAGATCCCACAACTTCTCCAAGCAGCGTGCTCCAATTCTTGACCAGCCCATCTGAGCCAGAAACTTCCTCCTCATCTTCAACCTCAGTTCCCCTTGCTGAAGCCCCTTGGCTTCTCTGTTCCTAGTCCCGTCCCCTACGGCCACAGAAGAAAAACCCGTCTCTGTCCTCTGCCCTTTGGGTATTTGAAGACTCGTATCAAATGTCTTCTCCAAACTAAGTAACCTTAGTTTTTTTCAGTGTTTCCTTATAACTCTTGCCTCCCAGGCCCCTATTTATCATTGTTGGTCTGCGCTGAACTCTTTCCAAACTGTCAACATCCCTCTTGAGGTCCCAAAACGGGACACAGCTCTTCAGATGGGGCCTCACCAACATCTGCTACCACACAGAGAGGTGATATTATTAATGTAAGAAATGATTTTGCAGAGGAGCACTGAGGCTGGGAGATGGGTTCTTCTGAAATGACAGCGCAGCCCGGGACTAACACCTGCTGTGTGATGCCTTTCATCCTCAGGGCCATTTCAGCGACACCCCAGGGCTCTTCGCCCACGACTGACAGGCTGTCACTCCTGCAGAGAAAGCCATCAGTTTTCCAGCAGCCCACAAGTCAGCTGGCATTTCAGCTGGACTGTAATGCCTCTGCTAGGGCAGGAAAGCAGAGCTGTCAGGATGACAGGCGACACTCAATTTTGCAAGGGCTTGTGACTACCAGGACCACAAAGCAGGATCTTGTTGTGCCACCTGCTGATGGAGAGAGGTATGATACTGGACTCGCACCTTGTTGAATGAGATGCCCAGGGTCGGGAGGCACTAGCCCTACCTTGATCACACCACAGGTACACAGAAAAGGGCCCCTCCCTCCCCTGCTGCGATATGGGACCCATGAGACCTAGCACTGTGACACCGTATTACAAACATTCACTCTCACACATCCAAGGGGGCCTCTTGCGCCCACGGCTCAGGTGTAATTTTGGCTCCTTTCTCTGCAGTCCAGTAAGTTGCCCTTTTCCAAATTCAATCACATTATGAGCCTAATTCTGGCTTGCAACGAATGGCCGCACATGGGTATAAGGAGATGTTAGACCCTCTCCCATTGATCCCTGCCTAGACCTTGGGCCGAGGTGTGAAGAAGAAAGTAGGTCCTGTGTTCACACTACTCCTCCCCCAGCTACGACCCTTGAGTGAGAGGGGTCTTGGCTTGCCCCTCTGAACCCACGAGCTAGCACAGGTTCTCACCTGTGCTATATGTCTCCTGCCACATCAGCCATTAAGGCAGCAAACATGGGGACTTGGTCTGGCCTTTGTAGACATATGGCCGAAGACATATAAGCAAAGACTGGCAGCACAATCCCTTTGGGTGGTAGAGGTTTGCACTGTCCTATATTTTCCTGCTGTCTCAATCATTGCCGGGGTATAGCTTGTAGCCGTCTTGGTCTAAAGACAGGCAGAGAAGGTGCTTTGGGTAAATCTGATATCTTCTATTAGACCAACTCAAATAGCTGGAAAAAAAATCTTCTTTGCGAGCTTACAAACGCCCTTCGTCAGGCTGAGGAAAGGTGTTTGTGCCCGAAAGCTTACAAAGAAGAATTTTTTCCAGCTATTTGAGGTGGTCAATCACTACCATGTGCTCATTTAACTGCCTAACCACAGGATGGAAAGCAAGGCCACGTGCTTACTCTGAGCATGCAGTGTACCCAACTCAACGTAAAGGGCATTCACAAAGCGCAGGGACAGCCTGAGCATTGAGCCTGCATCTTGTTTCTTAGTGCACCTTATGCCTCTAATTAGCAGCTGTGCAGCTAACAGGGCTGCTTTAGAAACCTTGCGTTGTCCACTCCTAGCCAGGCTCACCACTTGTATGCTGCAATGAGGTACAAATACATTACAAAACAGTGGGGTCCAGGGTTTCCTGTGCAGGTCAGCGGTGTATGCACTTAACCCAGGGGCAGGCAATTATTTTGGGCGGAGGGGCACTTACTGAGTTTTGGGAAGCCATCGAGGGCCACATCACAGGCAGCCAGGGGCAGATAAATATTAATTTTCTAAACTTTTTAGGGGCCCCACAGGCTGGATAGAATGGCCTGGCAGGTCACACACTGCCCACAGGCTGTGTTTTGCTCACCCCTGACTTAACCCCGGTGTTGGTAACCAGTGTCCATTACAGTGCAAGCCAGTGATTCTCAACCAGGGTGCCTGGAGATCCTGCCAGGGGTGCCACACAGTGTTAGCACTGGTAGGTGTGCAAACACAATTCACAGGCTGAAACCAGGGATTTCAAATGGCGCTAAAAACACACTGAGCTGTCGTGAGCTTTGCTGAGTTCTTTGCAACAGAAAAATCACCCCCATATTTTTTCTGTAGTCAGAAAAAGAGTGTAAATGAAGAGCTGGCATTCTCCGAGGGGGACCTTGAGCCCAATGAGGCGGGCCTCGGCGCTACAAGGGTTGAGAAGCCCTGTGGTGTCAGCCAGAGGGAACAGGAATGACGAGGTGTTGTGCTGGGAAGGAAATGATCTGCTTATCCAATATGTCAGTAAAGCAGAGTCCACTGCAGTTATTTTTACAAGACGATCGTGGCTTCCTAGTTGTTCGCGCTTCTTTTCTTGCTGCGGACAGATATTTAAAGCAACGCTTGTATCTTGAGCTCATAGCCGCTCCCACCTCACTCCTCATTTATTGCTGAATCACATTCCTTGCCTGTTTTCTTTCTGCCATTTGACAAAATCCTCGCGTACAAGAGAAAGTGCCACTTGCCACAGCATGGGACTTTGGTCCCTGAGACTCCCAAGGGCTAAGGACAGTATTTTTCAGGGAAATGACATTAAGCTTCACCTAGAGATAATATGGTCCAGTAATTAGATGCTCACAAGGGGACATCTCAGGGTGAGCGTCACCCCACGCCACGAGCCACCTCACTGGTCCAGTGGCAGAATAAAGTGGTAGTCAAACATAGCCCTTCACTTTTTGCAGGTCGTCATTAAGGGCTATGCAGGGACACTGACTGGCATAGCTGATGAGGAATAAGCTGTTCTTCATTAGCAATAGGTCCCTGCTTGGGCACTTGATCCCAGAATAAAATTCATGTAGTTCCAGAGTAAAAGCATCAACTGTCGTAATAAAACAGCTAATTACTCTGGAACACAAAGAGATTTTTATTTCAGAGCATGCCCACAAAGGGAGCTATTCTGAAATCACTTTCCCACCCTGGAAACATTGAGAGCACGCTCAAATCAGACGTCTATTCTGATTTTGTGCCTTGCAAGGACTAGGGCGCGTCTCCACGGTCATTAATGCGCTTTAGGTAATGCGCATTAAATCTCGTACCTCCATTGTGAAGTACTAGAAAAAGGTGCATTAGCCTATTTTAGTGAAAAAGCATGTTTTTGGTGACACTTTAATGTGCATTGAAGTAGGCCAGTGCATATTAAAGTGCATGTGTAGACTTGCCCTCAGTAACGCCTCAAACTGTGTCCAGCTGTTGCTCATTTGCTTTGGTTAAGAAGGAAAGCCATGGACCCGATTCACATCTCATGCTGGTTGCACACAGAAAAGTCTGCATTTTCAGCAGACCTGATGAAAAATGTCTTGTACTTGAAAGCTTGCCTAACTCTGTCCCCACACTGATGCATTAAAGAGATCACTCTAAGAAATCCTTGCCTCTCTGTGATGTTACGGGTTTGTACTGCTTGCTCTTATCTGTTGAAAGTGGAGGGGTTTAATGGGTGTTGTTCAGATGGGGAAAGGGTTAAAGGCTAATTGCCCTCTGGGTGGTGCTGGGAGGGTCCCTGGCCTGAGCACTTGGGCTCTTCCTAAAAGCAGGTGGCAGGAGATAGAGGCAGGAGAGCCGGAGCGTGCATGTGCCTGTGTGTGCCTCCGTGTACCTGCACGAGCACCTCCAGCCCGCTGGTGTGAGCGGGGGTCGAGGGAGTCTGCCACATGGGGGCTGCAGCCATGGGGCAGAGGCAACCTGCTGAGGGCCGCAGAGAAGCCGAGACCTCCAGGGGCAAGGAGGAGCCTGCTGCAGAGACCGTGAAGACTCCCGCCTGCCCCTCGAACCAGCCTCCCACTGAGAAGAAAGCACCGGCCACAGTCTAGTTAGAGTGAGACGGGCTGGGCGATAGTGCGTTTTAAACCTTCATGTTGCATTCTGTCTTCCCCGGCTCCATTGCAGTGTTTTCCCTAAATAGTCAAGTTGGGGGGTTTTACCCCTAAATTCAGCTGTCCTGCAACCAAAGCAAGAAGTTTGTGCCCTCGCGGCCTTGGCCGACTCGGGGGTCCTGTCACCCTCTCTATTTACTCCCATGTACTGACCCCTGATTTACCTTGGCATGAGTGTAAAGGAGGATCAGGCCAGTGTCTGCCTCAGAGCCTTTATCACATGAATGCCATTGTGTAACCAAAACCCTTGTCCTTCGATCAGGCGGATCTCATTTCCCTCTGCACAGCGGATCCTTTCAGCAGCCCCTAAGTGGTATCTCATGATAAGGCGCACAACAAGGAGATGCTTCAATACCAATAATCAGATCAGGACTGGGCAGATTTAGTAAACAAGCTTTGAAATGGGGGCCTCCCCTCCCGGCCCTTCCTTCAGCCTGCTCGGATGCTGAGATGGCTCAGGAAGTCCCTACGTCACATACTATTAATTAGACCTTTGATGACACCCCACTGGATCAAAACCGCTCCCTTGTGCCATGCTTCCTAGCGACTCTATATAACGAGCTTCCAGGGATACTGGCTATTCTGTTCACCTACAGGAAGGTGCCTGGAAAATGGTCATCACCGTGAGTCCCCGGGGTTTGCTTCTGCTGGTGCTGTTGGCTCTGGCTATGAGCAGCTGTAAGTACCCTGCGGCCGTGTCAATCGTAGGTGATGCTTGGGAGAAGCTGATCTAATGTTTAGGAGACAGGACAGCTGGGTTCGACTCTGGGCCTTCTTCTCACCCACAGCAAATAACATCACTTTCTGGGCCTTATCTTCTTCATCTGCAAAATGGACATAGTTCTCCGCCGTTCCTTAGGGCTTCTGCGTCAAGAGGGTAGCGAGTCTCACATCCTCAGGGCAAAGGATTACAGTGAAGCTTGGTCACGAGACCAGCCTTGCTGGGCAGCTTCAGAGAATATTCCCAAATCATTTCTTAATGTATACTCAGAAAAGCAGTTTCCTTGCCATATTGTCAACGGCTTGGTTGGTCACTCAAAATCATGTTCCCCATGGTGTGAAATTCCCTCCCCCACCACTCCATTCAGATGTGTTTTACTTCTTTTATTTCTCGTTCGGATCAAAACCTTAGGAGAACCAGGTAGGAACCGTCTGCATTTCCATCCCCAGTCCGACCTGTGATTGCATGTCATTGCAGATATGTGATTGCATATTGTTCTCCAAGGCACCGTGTGTCCCAGTGCAGGGTACACATTTGCCGGTTTAGTGGCTGGCACAGAAGACCGGGAGACAGGACCCCTGGGTTCTTCCCCTGGTTGTGCTATCTACTGTTTTGTATGAGTGCTGGCAAGTCATTTGACCTCTTTTCGTTTAATTTCCCTGTCTGAAAATCCTGGAGAAGATCACTGATCTCAAGGCACTGTTGAGAAGGCTACCCAAAATTTTTAAAGCCTACATATTTGCTCCATCTACAAGGGAGAGCACACAACAGTGCTCTTGGGGTGTGCAAACTTGTTCCTCTCCATGCCAGTGATAAATTTAGCATGAGAAGAATGACTGCTTTAGATAGCCTTTAAAATACATTCATTATTGAGCTTTAAAGCAGTGTGGCCCTCCCTTTGTAACAGCTTATTAAAGGAAGGAGCCCCTTGGAGACCCCACTCACCTACCCACCCGCTCTGTCCAGTACCCCTGGCAGTGGGTGCAGGGCAGACTTGCAGTGGCAGCCATATAGAGCAAGCTACCATCATGGGGGCTGCTAGGAAGCCGAATCCAGCTGCTGCACCCCCACTGCACTGCCCCTGCCCCCGCTGCACAGTGGGACTAGCCACACCTGCCACAGCCTGGGCTGCCCTCACGCCTGGGCCAAGGGACCTACCGCAGGCTACACAGAATCCACTGATGGGCCAGATCCAGCTCTGCTGTAGAGCCTCATCCTGCTCCCATTAAAATCAGTGACAACCTCTCAAATTTTACGTGGGCTGGGAGCAGGCTCATAGATCCACAAATGATTAGGGATCATTGCAATCTGCACGGCAGCAGATAGGCTCGGGATCAGAAAGCAGAGCAGCAGATCAGGCAGGAGAAGGGGATTGGAGTGGCACTTGGCTGGGCCCCTACTGGGCTAATGCATGAAAAGGCAGGGGCTGTGTCCAGCCCTAATGTGTCACGCCTCGTCAGTGCAGCTCACTAACGAGAGAGAGGGCAAGAGGGGCCCCGGGTCGTAGCTCGGGTCGGCGTTGACAGCAGTAGATTGATGATGCAAAGAGACTTGCAATTTGGGGCAAGCTCCAAGGAGAGGCTTAAAGTCCACTTTGTGTTTTTGCAGGTCCGGGTGCCGGTGCTGGAAACTGGGGCTGCGCGAACTACCGGGGCTACTGCCGCGTTGTCTGTTACCCTCAGGAAAATTCGGTGGGACCCAAGGACTGTGCGGAAGGTCTCATGTATGTCCCCATTAATACCGTTCTCATGTCTTGATCCAGCATGTTGTGAGCCTCCCACACACTGGAGAAACCTGAAATGCTCAGAGGAAAGTTCAGCCCCCACATCCCCTCCACACACTGACACTCGAATAGTCCAGAGCGTGCAGCCAACGATCATCAAATGGAGCAGGCTGAGCTCTCTTTATTTTCATGGTGAAGGCACAGCTCATGGAGACAATGGGTCTCAGGGTGTAAAATATGTCAGGCTGAGGGTTGCAGGGGCTGGGCATTCAGGGGAGAAAGGATAACAGGGCAGAGCATTATGTACTTTTCTGTTGGAAGGCTCAGGGGTGGGCATACAACATGATTAATACTGGGTAATATACCCTGGATTTTACCCCCAAATAGAGGATTGCTGAGGGAGGCAGGTAGGAACAGAAGACTGCAGAAGAGAAAATTGGGGGGGAGAGAGTTAATAGCAGCCTTTAATTACCTGAAGTGTGGCTCCAAAGAGGATGGAGCTGGGCTGTTCTCAGTGGGGGCAGATGACAGGATAAGGAGCAATGGGCTCAAGTTGCAGTAAAGCAAGTTGAGGTTGGATATTAGGAAAATCTTTCTCACTAGGAGAGTAGTGAAGTGCTGGAACAGGTGACCCAGAGAGGTGCTGCAGTCTCCATCCTTGGAGGTTTTGAAGACATGGGTAGACAAAGCCTTGGCTGGGATGATGTAGTTGGGGCTGGGCCTGCTCGGAGCAGGAGGTTGGACTAGATGTGACTCCTGAGCTCTCTTCCAGCCCTCATTTCTTTGATTCTGGGAAGAGTAAGGAGAGATGTCTGAGCAGGTCCCAGAGGCACCTGCCTGCAGTACCTGCCATAGTGTGCCTCACCATCCGGTGCCGGAGAGCAAGTTTGCATTGAGTAAACAGCTATGCCAGGATGAGACGCACATCACGTGCTCTGTAGTAACTCACGCAGAGTAAAGCAGGGTAGAGCTTTTTGCAGGGAAATGTAAACTCCAAAAACAAAAAAAAAAGAGACTGGTGTCTGGGTAAGGCTGTGTGTTGTGTGTCCGCTTCACTTTCACTAAGAAGCAAAGTCCATTCACTTTGCATTGTGTATCTGCTCCCCGAGCCTCAGCGTTCGATGTTCACAGGTGTCCTGGTCTGAATTTAGGGTGCCATTTGTGACCAAACTTGCCTGACTCTGTTACAAAACTGTGATCTGATCTCAGGGACATCAAGCCACCTCCTGTGCCTCATCTTCCCCACTTCTACCTGGGAACTACCCGGCACTATTTCTCACTTGCTCTCATCAGCCTTCACTGCAGCAGATTCATTACCAAGTTTTTGAAAAGGGGGGATTAGCATCTAACTGTTCCTTTGGGCTGCGCACTGTGATTGTCCTTTCTTTCTTTCTCAGCTGCTGCATCTCGGGTGCTTTTGGGTAAAGATGCTTGTACCTGGGGACGTGCTGATACCCGAGAGGAAGCCCCATGGAGATGTTTTACCTACATCAGGAAAGACAGGAGATAGCAGTCAATCGGCAACAACGATCAGCAAGTCCTCGGACCTGCATAAAACCTTTGACACGTTTGTTACAAATAATGATTTGGGATAATGTTTTTGACCTCAATCTTCTCCCATTCTAGTCAATGGGAAAATCTGCATGGATTCGAATGGGAGAAGGATGAGGCTCTTTCTTTGCCTTCTGTAATGAAATACAGCCACTGCAGCAGCATTAGTCCCGGGACTGGCTTTATGATTAGAGGAACATCCTGTGCAAAGAGCACACCCTCCTCCCGATCTCCCACTCGTACAGAAGCAATCCCCCCACTTTTCTCTCTGCCACATCTGGTGTAGCACCGGTGTGATGGGTCCCACAAATTTGGGGGCTCCACAGGTTTTGCATATCCCCAAAGACAATTGACGTGAGGGGGAGCTGAGGGGATGACAGTAGGAGATAGTATATGAACACAGGTAGCTAAATTAGATAGAAAAATTCTCAGTAAAGGGTTCATGAAAAAGCAGAGAATATTTGGTTTCAGGACAGTTCTGCAATAGTATTTTCCCTTCGGAAACGCAGCACACGCGAATGATTAACACATGAGTTCAGTGCAATGAACTCAGGAAGGACTGGCAGACTATATATCCCCCAGGACTGATTATAGGATAGTCTTTCACCAGTTCATTTCCCATCCCAGGTCTATGGCCGTGCACAGATGCATCAGAAGCTGATGTCAGCTAAGGTGGTGCAGTCTCAATATGGATCCTACTAGGTAAGGATCCAGAGTGCCCCTGAGGGAGACTTAAAAACCCCCCCTGACACATGGAGCTGCAAGAGCGGTGGGGTAGGGAGACAAAACCTGACACACAAACGTGACTGAGACACCTTTCGCTGCAGTATCGTGGTTACAGATTCACTGGACCACCGGCTGTTCCATCCCAGGATGAACGAGAAGGCTCAGAAGGCTTTCACTGCTTCGCAAACTTTTAACACGGTTATCAAATTGCACACGAGACTACAAGTTATTTATTTAGCTTCTGTATGGCCTTGCTTTTGCCCTGCAGAGGAGGCTCCACCTAAAACAAGAAGCTCCTCGGGGTGGTGTCATACTTAGCTGCTTACGCACCGAGGAAAACAAAACCCGTTCCTGCCTGGGTTGTAATCACAGCTGTTTTTCTTCTCATCTGAAACAGCTGCAAAGGATTTCAATGCATATCCATCAGCCCAGCCAGGGTTTTCAATGTCAGTCTGGTTGCTCCATTTAGGGCTCCATCTAGACCAGGACTGACCTCTTTCTCCATTGCTCCCAGTGCGCCGTTGTGGACAAAGCTGCCTAGAGGGACTCTTCTGCCTCTTTACATTTACCAGTGCCAGGACATGGGCAGCCAGGCCCGGGGGGCCCATCAAAGACCAATTTTACAGGATCAGGGTAAAAGCCAGAGTTAGAAAGGCCAAGCAGCATCTAGGGATAAGGTGGATCAGGAGCCTGGGGTAAAGAGAAGAGCAGAAGTCATGAGCAAGATGTTTGAGGAAACCAGGCGAAGCAAGGAATCTGAGCATTGCCTAAAATTTGGAGTGGCCCGGACATTTAGACGTCCTCTCCCTCATCTTATATATGGGAAGTGGAAGGTCAGGTGATAGGAGGTGGCTGGGAGTCAGTGGAGGCTGGGTCAGTGCTGGAGGCTTCCTCAGGGAGGTTGGGGCAGAGAGCCATACCGGTCAGGTCAGGGCCCTGGGTTCGCACACCCCAAACCACACCTCGCCATGGGGAAGAGGTGCACCTGCCTGAAGAAGATGGGGAAGGGGTGGACCTGGGGTTCGCCATGTGGAAGGGGTGCACCTGCCTGAAGAAGATTCCTCATATTCCCAAGCTTGCCTCCTGGTCCACGAACATCTATCACCCATAACAGCCCCATCCTTCACAAGTCTCACATTGTTTGCCAAAGCTAAGCCAGCCACAGTGGAGGCTCACTGCTGAGCTACCACCTTGAGTGTCACGCCAGGGAGGCGAGCTTAGCAAGAGCCCTGACAGTGGCCGGTCAACGCAGTGAATCTCAACTGCCTTGCGAGGGGTCTTAATGCACATAGGACAGCCTCACTACCATCGGCTATGGCTGATTTGAGGAAGGGGCCTCCAGCTGTAGGAACTGCTCCAATGTCATGAATGAACCTTGGATCCTGGGAATAAATCAGGCTGGAGCCTGCCTCAGATGCAATGCTCATCAAGTTCTCCTGACTTAGTAAGGGTGCTACAGAGTCTGTAGTTTCAGCCAAAGAAATTGGGGGCCAGGGTCAAGGTCAATTCACAAGGAACCAAGTACTAAGAGGAACCTGGGATGTCATAATGTCCATAAGTATCACAGAAGGAGGATGGGTGTTGTCAGATGCTCTTGAAAGATGGGAATTGCAAGTTTTATGGGTCCAGGAGAACTTCTGATCAGGCCAAGGAGATTTTCGTGGGTGATTTTGTGTTCTGCACCCATCACCTCATGGTAGGGTCCACGGTGACACCCCCTGAGCAACAGAGCTAGCCTGAAGTTAGGAGGGATAAGGGCCAAAGCCCAAGAGGGGCAGGATCCAGGGCCAGGGACCCAGGCTGTGAGCAGGCAAGACAGGAGCTGGAGCTCATAAGCCAAGGTCCGGTGCAGTGGGCTTAGGCTAACAGGCCCAGCTAAAGACAAGAGGGTTGAAGCCAGGAAGACCGAGGCCCTGAAAAGGGTGTGGATGCCTGACACGGCACTGGGGGCAAGATGTCCCCACACCAGTAACATCTGCAAGACAGGGCATGGCTATAGGGACAGACAGAGGCCACCAATTAAGCCCCTAAAACAACTGGTGCCCTAGAGCATGGATGGGCTGCAAGGGTCCCACCGAGCACCTGCGGGGCAGGACAGGGGTCTCCTGGGCCCAGGAGAGACCCATTGACAGGTAACAAGACAAGGGCTCCCTCGGGGTGGGGCTTGGTGGCTGTTGGAGGGGGCGGGGCCTGGTGGCGGTTGGGGCGGAGCTGAGGCGTGGCGGGGATGGGGCCTTTCCGCGCACTGCTGCCACTGCTGCTGCTCGGCCCAGGTGAGGCGGGAAGTCCTGGGGGGCAGGGGGGTCTTTACAGGCATTACGGTAATGACATGCCCCGGCCTGTGCCACGACCCCTTCTCTCCCATTGGGCCCTGTGTCTGCTAGGCCACGCCCCCTTCCCCCATTCGTTATGGGGAGGCTGTGCCATGCCCCTCTCCCTCCCCCCTGTGGGGCAGGGACCCCCCACTCTCCCGGCTGGGCCACGCTCCCTTCTCCTATTGGTTTGGGTGGCAGCTGGGCCACGCCCCTTCCCCCCATTGGGTAAGGTAAGGGCCACACCCCCTTTCCAGCAGCCTGCAGCCCCTTGCTCCCTCCCGAGGTGCAGGGGGAGCTCTGGGGAGCAGGGGCACCACGGCCCAGATCCAGGCCCGCCTGGTGCAGCGGGGACCCAGCCAGGTTCGGGTGCCCTGGGCTGGCAAGGGGCGAGCGGCTGGGCAAAGAGCCCAGGAGAAGGGGCTTCCCTGCAGAGACACAGATGCAGGGCACGAGGCGCGTGGTGTGAATGCCGGGCCTGTCCCAGCCCCTCGGGGACCGCGGCCTGCACGTGCCGTGGAGTCCCGCTTGCTCCCGGGCAGCGCCGCAGAGCAGGGCAGGTGCCAAGGTCACCGCCACCTTGAAGGTAGCGTTGCCGGACCTGCAAAGGGAGACCCTTGCACGGCTGCCCTTGCATGCAAAAAAGTAATAATTAGCAAGTACCCTGCATTCAGACAGTAAACCTCTCTGAGCTGTTGCACCACACAGAGGATTGTAGGGCCACGGGGCTGCACATCTCATCCGGCCCCTGCCTGAGGCAGGATCAGCCCCGTGCAAATTATCCCATGCAATCCAGTCTCGTAGTAAGACGCCAGTCCCCCCGACACAGCGCCCTCACTACAGATAAGGCAGGGCGACTGTGGCAGCCCACGTCCTGCTTCTGGGAAATGTTAATATGCGCTCAATAGATCCTGGGTAGGATCCTAAACCTGCTTTTTGCTGCTACTTCAAGCCATTGGTCTGCATCCTCCTCTCTGCAGCAAGAGGGAAAAGGTGTCTCCCTCTTCTTTACGGCAGCCCTTCAGGTATTTAAGGACTGCTTCTGTGTCCCCTCTTAAGCACCTTAACTCGCTCGTTCTGCATCGCGCCCCAGCTCCAAGAAGCTGGTTGCAGGCAACAGTCTGAGAGCACACAGGTGCAAGCAGCCAGGACATCACGAGCTGGCTGGGAACACACACTCTCCCCCAAGCCTCAAAACAACAGATAGTTGCATCCAAAAATACCTCTATTGCAACAGTTTGCAGGTCTTAATTGGTTTGGGCAGATTTCTGATCGAATTCTGCCTGCCAGGAGTATTGCACGTGGTCCCTGCCAGCTTGCTGGTGGGCTGCTGGCAAACCCGGGCCTCCCAATCTCTAGGCATGCCTGCCGGGAAAGTTGGCTGCCACTGGTATAGAGGAAGGAGAAGGAAATGTGTCTTGCTAAGGGGATTTTTGGAGGATCTGAGCAAAGAAGGGGAAACAGATCTAGCCGATGGGGATATTTTTGGGTGTGCAGAAATACGGCATGACAAGAGGGGATTTTGAGACCTAGACAAGGCCCACCCAGGAGAGATGTGCAAGGAGTACAGAAGGGAATGTGGTTTTCTGAGGGTGTCATTTCTGGGAATGAAACAGCAGGAAGCGGGACCACGAGGAGCCAAGATCAGGGTCGTTAAACTGAGAGGACCGAGGGGGGGGCGGAGAACTGAGCAGGGGCGGTAGGAGATATGTGGGGGAGAGGGCACGTAGTGGGTACCAGTGTAGAGATGGGGAGGTGGAGGCCAACCTGGTTGGTTGTGACACAGAGGAGGTTTGGAGGAGCAGGGGCTCATGTCAGAAGAGTGAAGCAGGCTGTAG
>NW_017728955.1:453816-460068 GCF_001723915.1 Gavialis gangeticus
GAGACCTAGACAAGGCCCACCCAGGAGAGATGTGCAAGGAGTACAGAAGGGAATGTGGTTTTCTGAGGGTGTCATTTCTGGGAATGAAACAGCAGGAAGCGGGACCACGAGGAGCCAAGATCAGGGTCGTTAAACTGAGAGGACCGAGGGGGGGGCGGAGAACTGAGCAGGGGCGGTAGGAGATATGTGGGGGAGAGGGCACGTAGTGGGTACCAGTGTAGAGATGGGGAGGTGGAGGCCAACCTGGTTGGTTGTGACACAGAGGAGGTTTGGAGGAGCAGGGGCTCATGTCAGAAGAGTGAAGCAGGCTGTAGCATTAGGTGGTGGATGAAGGGGGATTAGGGGCTTCATTTGGTGAAGAATGGGTATTTGCTGAGGGGAGACAGCTGAGAAGGAAGGAAGGATGGATCCCGGCAGGGAGGTTCGGTTGGGCTGGGCTGGGAAAAGAAGACTAGGAACTAAAATACCATTCCCCCTTTTTCTCTCCTGTCTTCTCGAGGCATTTGCAAATTGCATTTCATCCTCCTTGTGCTAAAATTGTTCCACGTGCAGCCAAGTGACTTGCATCGAATGACACGTCGCGGTAGAAAGGTGTGCCGCAGTCGCCGTAAACTTCTTCAATCTTCTGTTTTTCCAACATGTGACTATTTCTCTTCTAGGCATTTTGGAGACTGCAGAATTCTCCTACTCAGAAGTAATAGTGCCAAGAAAGCTAGAGACAGGAGTTGATGGCTCCAAGGTAATGCATCTCTTTAAGAAAAGAGGCTTTGCTCTTATGGCCTTAGAGCAGTGATTCGTGAATCCAGTCTCTGGCAAATCCCAGCCGGTTCAGTGGAAGACTGAACGCCTCGCTAATCCCTTTGTGCATTGGAGGGGAAGGGGGAGTTTCTTGGCCCATTGGTGATTTGGATCGAGTCTCAAGCACGAGGATAGATAGTAATTATGACACCTTCTTCTTACTTGTGTAAATGCCATCAATATTTTTATTAGTGGAGTTTGACATACAGGCTTGACATTTATTATCTGACATTGCACAAATGAGAACCTCTGTACAAGGTCCTGAAATAACCTGATCTGGAAGGGGCTCAAGCCTCTTTAAACATTTTACAGTGTTCAGATACTTTTACTATGTTATTGTGCACACCATACAGGGCTCATTTCATCACCACTGGCGAGCCTAGGGTGGGGCGCAAAAATCACTATGCACCTTGGTCTACCCTTTGCTGTGTTGCCAGCAGATGGAGGCAGTGATTCTTCCCCTCTATTCAGCACTGGGGAGGCCACATCTGGAGTCCTGTGTCCAGCTGTGGGCCCCCACTACAGAAAGGATGTGGACACATTGGAGAGAGTCCAGAGGAGGGCAATGAAAATGGTTGTGGGGCTGGGGGACAGGACTGGTGAGGAGAGGCTGAGGGAACTGGGCTGATTTAGTTTGCAGAAGAGAAGACTGAAGGGGATTGAATAGCAGCCTTCACCTCCCTGCAGAGGGCTGCAAAGAGGATGGAGCTGGGCTGGTCTCAGTGGGGGCAGATGACAGGACAAGGAGCAATGGGCTCAAGCTGCAGCAAGGGAAACTGAGGTTGGATATCAGGAAGAAACTTTTTCACTAGGAGGGTGGTGAAGCACTGGAACCGGCTACCCAGAGAGGTGGTGGACTCTCCATCCTTGGAGGCTTTGAAGACCTGGGTAGACAAAGCCTTGGCTGGGATGGTGTAGATGGGGCTGGTCCTGCTTGGAGCAGGGGGCTGGACTAGATGTGACTCCTGAGGTCCCTTCAACCCTCATTTATTTTATTCTATGTTTCTACGAACATTCCTATGAAGTAGAGATCTGTATGGATACAGGACCAAGACTGAGAATTGGGTGGCCAGAATGAGATTGGTGAGCCAGGTGGCAAAGTAGGACATACTCCACTTCTTTTTACAAGAGTTTTGCTGGTATTTGTGCAGTTGCACCACTATTAGTAAGGCTGAGGCCATCAATACAGAAAAAGTGGTTGAGTCTATACCCACATTGAGTTATACTTGCATTGAACATTTTTTATTGATATGATGGTAAATATTGGATATTCTGATATATAAGGGGCACTGTGTATAAAATACAAACCTCTTCTCTTCCTCCCTCTCTCTGCCAAATGATAAAAATTGCACCTTCATGGCACCTGATGGCAGGAAGTCGGAGGACATGAGGACAGGGTTGGCATGCATAGCTAGCTCCCATGGAGGTATCCTTCCCCGGGTCACATGAGAGGAAGAATCAGGTGCTACAGTACAGTGAAGGGTAGATCAATGAGCATGGTGGTTTTGCTCCCCACGTTCCCCAGAGGTGGTGAAATGAGGCCCAGACCTTGGCATTCACTAGGATCACCCAACATGTGTAGGGCAACTGTTTCCAGGCTTGGGGGCCCCTTCTTAGAATTACAGACCATGAGGGTTGAAGGGCCCTCAGGAGGTTAGTTTGCACTAGGGGTCTCAGGGCTGCTAATACTAGAGGTGCACCAGCATATCAGTTGTGTGTCAGATCGGCACGGATAAAAGGAAAATTAACATATTAGCTCTTGGCTTCTTTTGCTCGGTGTAGCCAATAATTTTCACCAAGAAGCATAATATGCCTTTTGGCCGTGCCCCCAGACACCGTGTACATGTGCACAGTCGCACGAGTGCACGGGGCCAAGAATGTAGCCAGGCAGCGTGGAGAGCAGCACCCTGCAGTTAAGTCTGAGGAGGGGAAGGGGTGTGGGGGAGAGAAGGTGCATGGGGGGGGGTGCAGATCAAGTGAGGGAGGGGTTGGGCCAGGGGCTGGGGACACTGGTGAATGGGACCAGGGGCCGGGGCGGGGAATGGCACAGAGCCACACATCAGTGGGTGCAGAGGGAGTAGGGAAGGGAGATGGCTCCCTGCCACTGTGCCCACCCCCAGGTGAGGCATAGAGGGGGCACGTACTCCCATTTTTGTGAGCAGGGCAGATGCAGGCTGCTCATTGTGGGCTCAGAGGTCTCCACTCTGCTGCCTTTGCCCCAGGGGCCAGAGCTGGCTGTGCACCCCCTGCCTGGCAGGAGGCGCATGGCCAGCTCAGGCCCCTGGGGCAAAGGCAGCATTGTGGAGTGTCCCGAGCCTGCGGTGGGCAGCCCACATCCACCCTCGCCCTGCTTGGCTCTGCTTCGGTTAAAAGCATCCCTGCACTTAAAAATGGTGGTGGCAGCGCTTGAACTAAAGTTCATCCAACCTTTATGTCAAATGCCCCCACTGTCAATTTTATGTGCTGGGACACTGATCCCCTGGATGAGCCGCCTATAGCTCTGTCCTGCTCCCTGCCCTGGCCCAAGGTCCCATTTATCACCCTGGCTGGGAAAAGCCCCCAGCCCCTGCTCCTGTCCCACTCCCTCCCTCACTGTGGGGTACTCAATCTGCCCCCCCATGCCTCTTCTCTCCCCCATGCCCCTTTCCCTCCGTAGGCTTACCCGCAGGGAGCTACTCCCCACGCTGCCTGTCTGTGCTGTAAGTCGGTTATCGGATCGGTATCAGCCGATATGGCTGGTTAATAGTGGGCTATGTGTATCAATCAAGAAAATCTTCATCGGTGCACCCCTGATCCAGTGGTGGCAGTGTTAGGAAAACCCCTCTTGAAAACTTCCCTGTTGGGGTCTGATGAATGGAGTGAATTTCAACCTGCTCTACATGCAGCTGTAGAAACGGGTCAAATCTACCGCTTGGAAGAGTGAATGTAGGATGTGGTCGATCAAAATATTCTTGACTACTGTTAAATACTTCTTAATGCTTTAGGAGGCGGTGTCTTATGTTATTAAAATAGAAGGACATTACTACGGTGTTCATCTACTACAAAAGAAGTAAGTGCTTTCTTTCCACTCTTTCTTCCGCACTTTTTATAGCAAAATAGTTATATGTGGGGTTTGACACTCATGTATGCAGAAAAAGCCGTGCCCCAAAGCAGTGTCAGTCTAGATAAGGAGCAATAACAGAAGGTGAAAAAAGAGGAGGAATGGATTGCAAGGAAAATGGCTTTATTTTGGGCCATAGTAATTACGGAGGGACAAGCATTTCTAGTAAAACTGTATTTCCATTTTAAATGTTTTTGAAAAATATTGTTTAGCTTTGCCAACCCTTGTGAACTTCCCCTCGTTTGATCTTATGCCAAGGAAAAGGTTGGAGAGGCTGGACAAGATATTTCAGAGAGATGGGAACTGCTTTTTGGGGGAGATCCCTGCATGTTAGCCCTATAATTATAACACATCCTTTGTGTAATGACATGTAAACACATGCCGTAACACTCGGCGTGTAAACAAATGACGTGGAAGCCCATCCTTTGTGTGGCGTGTTCCTCGTTTTATCACGCCATCCATTGCATTAACGGGCCAGGCAGCTCTTTACAAGACGTCATTAACCGGTTATTCATGTTTGAAGTGTAAAGTATGCCAGGCACCTCTTAATAAAATTTGCTTATAATTATAGTCATCTAATGAAGTATCTGGAGATTAAATAGCTGAGTGTGACTCGTGATCAGTGCACAGGGCCCTGGACTGGGTTCTGTTCCTCTCTGTCCTGTGCTTCCTGTGAAGCCTTGAGTGAGTGGTTTTGGACAGGTGACAGCTGCTGAAGCAGGATAGATTAGTTGCCATGAGATTTCTGTTGAAACCACTTTCAACATGTAACATCCGAACAAACAATCCAACCACATTATTGTCACAGCATTGAAGCTAGCTCGCTAGCTCAGTATCTCTATTCTGCTGCACTCATTTCTGGTTGCCTTTACTACCTAGTGCTTTAGTTTCCCCATCTATAATATATAAGTAATATAATTACAGCATGGATCCCTATAGCTAAGCTAGATGTATGCTATTGAGTTAATTATGCCTTGGTCATGCTTCAAACCAACAGTTTGCATGCATCGGGGCAACAAATGGCAGGGGTCTTTGTTTTCATGTCTAATTTTAGGGTTCTTCGTTTTTGTTTTCAGGATGTACGTAGCCAAAAATTTCCCCGTTTTTACTTATAACACAAGAGGAGATTTGATAACTGATTATCCATATATTCAGGTGAGTCTGAAATGGGCATGGTGGAAGGTACAGGTCTCAGTAAAAGTAAACTGCTCTGCTGTGCATTGCTGAATTGCTAGCAAAATCTTGGGAGTTCACTGGATTATAATCTAAGGATGTGTCTGTGTACTAGGTTAGCCATGGTCTGGGCAGAAGGCAGATACATTTAGCGCAGGGTACGGTTAATGGACCACTAATTAATAACCCAGTGGCAAAATCCTGAATGTCTTAATTAAATCATAGAATCATAGAAAATAAGGATTGGAAGGGAACTTGGGAGGTCACATCTAGTCCAACCCCCTGCTCAAAGCAGGACCAGCCCCAACTACATCATCCCAGCCAAAGCTTTGTCTACCCGGGTCTCTTTTAGGAAACTCCAAGGATGGAGACGCCATGACCTCTCTGGGGAGCCTGTTGCAGTGCTTCACTGCCCTCCTCGTGAGAAAGTTTTTCCTAATATCCAACCTCAGCTCCCCTTGCTGCAGCTT
Organism: Gavialis gangeticus; assembly: GCF_001723915.1. Lineage (NCBI taxonomy): Eukaryota > Metazoa > Chordata > Crocodylia > Gavialidae > Gavialis > Gavialis gangeticus. The sequence continues at coordinate 459,358 of NW_017728955.1, forward strand.
GAGCCCATTGCTCCTTGTCCTGTCGTCTGCCCCCACTGAGACCAGTCCAGCTCCATGCTCTTTGCAACCCCCTGCAGGGAGGTGAAGGCAGCTATCAAATCTCATTGGTCTTCTCTTCTCCAGACTCAACCCTCCCAGTTCCCTCAGGCTCTCCTCACCAGTCCTGTCCCCCAGCCCCACAACCATTTTCATCATCGTCCGCTGGGCTTTCTCCAATCTGTCCACATCCTTTCTGTAGTGGGGGCCCAAAACTGGACACAGGACTCCAGATGTGGCCTCCCCAGTGCCGAATAGAGGGGAAGAATCACTGCCTCCATCTGCTGGCAACTCTCCTACCGATGCAGCCCAGGATGCCGGTCGCCTTCTTGGTGCCAAGGGCACACTGCTGGCCCCTGTTCAGCTTCTTGTTTCCTGTCACCCCCAGGTCCTTTTCTGCAGAGCTGCTGCCCAGCCAGGCACCCCCAGCCTGCACTGGTGCGTGGGATTGTTCCCTCCTAAGTGCAGGACTTTGCACTTGTCTTTGTTGAACCTCATGAGATTTCTTTTGGGCCAATCCTGCAATCTGTCCAGGTCACTCTGAATCCTAGTCCTGCCCTCCAGCATATCCACTATTCCCCCCCCAGCTTGGTGTCATCTGCAAACTTTGTGATTGTACACCACATCCCATCTTCCAGGTTGTTGATGAAGACATTAAACAAAACCAGCCCCAGG
>NW_017728955.1:460079-460351 GCF_001723915.1 Gavialis gangeticus
CCTCTGCTGAGCCCACCCCACTCAAATGGTCACAGCACAGAAATATTATCACATTGTCACAGGGCAGAGGTTTTGGGGAGAAAGCAAGGTGGCTTTCTGCCACAGGGGCCAGGCAGGGGATTGTGAAAAAAGCAGAGCATATTCATAGATTCATAGATGTAGGGTCAGAAGGGACCTTGCAGATCATCAAGGCCAACCCCCTGCCCTGGGCAGGAGAGAAAACCGGGCTCAAATGACCCCAGCCAGGTAGACATCCAGCCTCCTTTTGAAGA
>NW_017728955.1:465351-465628 GCF_001723915.1 Gavialis gangeticus
TTTTGAAGACCCCCAGGGTAGGAGCCAGCACCACTTCCCTTGGAAGTTGGTTCCAGGTCCTCCCTGCCCTGACTGTGAAGTCGCACCTCCTGATGTCTAGTTTAAATCTCCCCTCTGCCAGCTTGTGGCTGTTTCTCCTTGTTACCCCGGGGGGTGCTTGGGGGAATAGGGTCTCTCCCAAACCCTGCTGGTTCCCCCCTAGTGAGTTTATAGACAGTCACCAGGTCTCCCCTCAGCCTTCTCTTGTGGAGGCTGAACAGGTTCAGGTCCCACAGTC
>NW_017728955.1:465852-469509 GCF_001723915.1 Gavialis gangeticus
CCTTTCCGCCTCTGTGCTTTCAAGAGGGGAGATCCCCACCCTCTATGTGTAGTGTGGCTTCCTTCTCCCAAGGTGCAGCACCCTGCATTTATCTACTTTGAACCCCATCCTATGTTCATCTACTCACTTTTGTAGTCTGTCTAAATCTAGTTGCAGCCTCTCTCTCCCTTCAAGTGTGTCCACCTCACCCCACATCTTAGTGTCATCAGCAAACTTGGACAGCATGCTTTCCACCTCCTCGTCCAAGTCGCTGATGAAGATGTTGAACAGCAAGGGCTCAAGGACCGAGACCTGGGGGACCCCACTGCTTACATCTCGCCAGGTTGAGCACAGCCCATCCACCACTACCCTCTGGGTGCACCCCGTCAGCCAATTTTTTCCCATCCAACTGTGTAGGCATCGATGCCACAGGCGCTTAATTTATTGATGAGGATGGGGTGAGAGACAGTATCAAAGGCCTTCGTAAAGTCTAGAAAGGCTACGTCCATGGTGACACCATCATCCAAGGATTTAGTCACCTGGTCATAAAAGGCAACCAGGTTGGTCAGGCAGGATCTGCCTTTGATGAACCCATGCTGGTTGCCCCTGAGCACGATCTCCCCTGCTGCCCCCCACAGATGTGCTCCTTGATGATCCTCTCCAAGATCTTCCCGAGCACCGAGGTGAGGCTTATGGGCCTATAGTTACTTGGGTCCTCCTTCTTCCCTTTCTTGAACATTGGGACCACGTTAGCCCATTTCCAATCCCCCGGCACCTGGCCAGATGACCATGAATGCTCGTACAGCCGGTACAACGGCTCCGCAATGACCCCTGCCAGCTCCCTCAACACCCTTGGGTGGAGGGCATCTGGACCTGCAGATTTTAAAATGTCCAGCCCTTCCAGATGTTAAGTACAAGTTTGCAACAGTGCTGCCTGCACACCCTTACTGTGCCCCATCCAGATCACTCGAGACCCCCACAAGGGAGAAACTAACTTTGACTTAAAGATGACCCCAGTATTATGACGTCAAAGAAAGGTACTGTTGCCCATGGAAACGAGATAGAATGGGGTCCCAAAGTAAATGGTTCATCTAAAACTGTAAGATCAAATTAATGTACTGTGCTCGCCCTCTTGTGACAAAACAGGCTCAGTACCATACAAACGAATAGAAAGCCCCCCCTTTTCTAATGGCTGAGATGACAAGATAAGAGATGCCTATACTGAAACCTGAGTAGACAAAGAAGAATCTGTTTGTAGTCATGATTGGCTGACACAGAGTAAGACCTGATCAAAAAGGTTATAAAAAGGTTTCCCAGTCCTTTGTTCGGGGAGACCGCCATTCATCGGTAACTTGAGCCGGACTCAGAGTTCCCCCCCGGGCTGATCACCCGTCGTCTCCCACCGATGCTCCACAGGCATAACAACCACCCCCGTACCCATACCGAGTAAATTAGCTTGCAAGCTGCCGAGCTGCTACCGGGAACAAGGCGTAACGTGTAACTCCTGCGTTCCAGTCACCATCATTAAGGGACGTAAGTCAATAAAACTCCTTTTTATAACCATATACGTCTCATGCCTTCCTCATCCCATAAATCCAGACCTGTCACGAACCGGAGGGCGCTGCACAGCTCCTCTCAGTGCGGGACACCAGAAGATCCCTAACTACATCTGCACTGACCCAAGGCCTGACAGAGCTGTCCCCAAGATTGTCCCTGCCTCTGGTAGGGGGGATGTCCCAGTCCCTGTTCAAGAAAACAGGCAAAGAAACTGTTAAAAATAGCAGCTTTCTTGTGTGGCGTAGCCACAAGATTACTGTTTGCATCTTGCAGGGGCCCTACATTGCCTGGTGCCCTCTTCTTGCTCTCAATCTACTTGAAAAAGGACTTTTTGTTGTAGACTTAATCCTGGACTCTAGCCTGAGCTCTATCATGGCCTCGGCCTTCCTAATAGCCCTCCTACACCCATGGGCCGAGGAGGAGTACTCCTCCTTGGTGACAGCTCCTCCTTCCCACTGGTTGTACGCCCCCCTTTTAGTCCTCAGGCATTGCTGAATGCCCTTGCTGAGCCAAGGGGGTTTCTGAGCACTCTTACCCCCCTTGCTTCTCGCTCTCAGGGACTGTTACCTTTGGGCCTGGAGGATCGCCCCTTCAGCTACAACCTTCCCTCGTGGACTCCTGTCTCCTCTACCTGCTGGGCCCTCAGTGCCTCCCCCACTAGTCTCCTGAGCTTGTTGAAGTTGGCCCTTCTGAAGTCAAGGGCTTTAGCCTTGGTGTGAGCCCTTGGCGCCCTGCGTTGGATAGTGAAATCCAGCAGGTGATGATCGCTATTGTCCGGGTGGTCAAGGAGCTGCAGTCCCCTCACCAGGTCAAAACATATAACTGAAATAAGCAGTATTAGCAGTTCTGGTCTCTGTCTGTTTTTTTCTAGTCAGAGAGGCTAAACCCTGACTAAATTCACTTCACTGGGTGGTCAAGGAGCTGCAGTCCCCTCACCAGGACATCCCCCGTGGCCAGGACCAGGTCCAGCAAGGCATCACCCCTAGTGGGGCTGTGCCCTTCCTGGATAAGGTAGTATGGCTTTACTACCCTCCTAGTGAGAAAGATTTTTCTAATATTTTACCTCCACTTGTCTTGCTGCAACTTGAGCCCATTGCTCTTTGTCCTGTCATCTGCCCCCACTGAGACCAGTCCAGCTCCATCCTCGTTGCACCCCCCTGCAGGGAGTTGAAGGCTTCTATCAAATCCCCCTCGGTCTTCTCTTCTGCAGACTCAATCAGCCCAGGTCCCTCAGCCTCTCCTCACAGCTGTGCCCCGGCTCCTGAACCATTTTTTGTTGCTCTCCGCTGGACTCTCTCCAATGTGTCCACGTTCCTTCTGTAGTGGGGGGCCCACAGCTGGACACAGGACTCCAGATGTGGCCTCCCCAGTGCTGAACAGAGGGGAAGACTCACTGCCCTTCATCTGCTGGCACCGCTCCTGCCAACGCAGCCCAGGATGCCGGTGGCCTTCTTGGTGACAAGGGCACACTGCTGGCTCCTGTTCAGCTTCTTGCTCCCTGTCCCCCCAGGTCCTTTTCTGCAAAGCGGCTGCCCAGGCAGTCACCCCCAGCCTGCCCTGGTGCAGGGGACTGTTGTGTCCCACGTGCAGGACTTTGAACTTGCCCTTGTTGAGATTTCTCTTGGTCCAATCCTCCCATTTGTCTCAGTCTCTCTGAATCCTGGCCCTACCCTCCAGCATATCTACTACTCCCTCCAGCTTGGTGTCATCATGCTCATGTGGCCAAGCCTTCCCAGACATCCTGACAGTGAAAATCGACAGCGAACTCCTGACTGTTTCCCACTTTCCATTTTTGTGCAAACCTACAAGCAGCCCTTCCTCTGCTCAGCACCCTCCAGGGCAACTCAGGCACTGAGCGTCTGCTCTAGCAGCACCTTGAACTGTCTCACCCTGGCTGTGGCATTTCTTTTTCTCTTGCATTTTTCTCTTGACAAGGGGTTGTACAGGGGGAAGCCCTGCACGCAGTGTGGCGGGTGCAGAGATCCCACCTCAGGAACACAGCTGGGTATTCGTATCCCTCTGCTGTTTCCACCACATGAGGTGGGCCAGTAGGGGGTGCTCCTGCGTCGAGCCACCCACCTCCCTGCGCCCGACCACCTTCCAGGCTCCGAATGCCTCCCT